>NC_045699.1:71493496-71703866 GCF_009834535.1 Camelus ferus | reverse complement strand
CCCGCGGACCGGTGGAACTGCATGGACCCCATTTCATCTTCTGCCCCTCCTTTGTGTGGTGTGGCCTCACTTTTGGGAGGCAGCTAGCGGTGGAGGGGAGAAGGAACACTGGACTGCGGGTCCGGAGACTCGGATTCTCGCCGTGCCCTGCTCCTCCCCGCCTCCCCTGTCCCGGGACTGGGACCAGACGAGTGACTGTTACTCTGAGTCCTGCACTATCTCACGGCTTGGAGTGGAGCTCAGAGAGCCTCAGATGGGTGATGAAAAGAGGCTCCCAAGCAAAGCCCTCATCCTGAGCCAACTGGGCGGCCGCTGGGAGGTGTGTTTTATTTGAGGGGTCTCGACATCAAACCTCTTGGAAGAGAAAGTTCTATGGTTTTAAGAAAAAAAATCACTCAGTTTGGCCATCTCAGAGGTCCTCTCTGCTTCCACCTTGTGTATATTGATGGGATTGGAATCCAGACTCTGATCCTTCCTCATCAGGACACAGGGCTAACCGTTCCCACCCCAGGGTATAATGACAAGGTTCAGACGAGATGCCCGTACTAGAGGTGCCGGGCACTCAGCAGGTGTGCACCAGCTGGGACGGGCTCCCCTCTGCCCCCCTCTCCCAAGTGCCACCGGTTTGGTATCGGAAGAAACACCAACAAGTCTACTTCGATGTCGCATCAGCAGGAGAAGGCGTATGCTTCCAGACGATGGAGAAGTAACAGAGTAAGAGGCCCCTCTGCCGAGGTGGGGCTGATGGCAGGAGAAGGAAGTAGCATGTGCATTTGGTCATTTGATCAGTTCAGCTGCCAAGGGTCAAAGCCAGTGGGCCTTAGAGGCATTAGATGTAAGAAAGAGCCTCCCTACCAAAAAAAAAAAAAAAAAAAGGAAGGAAAGAAAGAAAGAAAAAGCAAAAGCAGAGAATGATCTATGTACTTTTCAAAACTTAAAACAGAAATCAAAGGAAAATGGAACTGTTTTAAGTTTTGACAGCTGCAGGGATCATTCTGTTTGGTTACTCTATTTATGTTTTCATTTTCTTTATAGATTCATTGAAAATCGCATCATGTAATAGGGAAGAAAAATGTTCAGTGTTTTCTCCCCCCCGATAAACCCTTGTTCCTTCCCGAGAACAGATGAAAACCCCAGCTCCAGTGACTCCTGTTTTGATGTATATTTCATGATATCTCATTGATTGTAAGTTTTATTTCCATGTCAATAAAAAACCGGTATTGTAATAAATGAGAAGGAGTTTAACACAAAATGGCAGCTGACCTGTTAGCATAGCAGATAGCAGAAGCGGAGAAGTGGCTGGAAAATGCAGCCGGCTAATAAGGACGGCTATTGATTCCGGCACGAGGCTGGGCGCTGGAGGACAGGGTCCCACTGCACCCCCGCCCCCGCCTTTTGCGGGCTTGGGGTTGTTTTCTGGTGGCTTCTGGTTGCCGTTTTACAGGGAGGGTGAGGCCGGGCCCTGAGCAATGCTTCTTTTATTTAGAAGAGGCAGCAGCAGCCACTTACTGGGCGCAGGGCACTGCCCTTGGTACCTTGGAGCATTCAGAGATGGATAGTAACCTAGGTGCAGAGGGACGCGTGCAGGGAGGGAGTTGGAGGATGGTGGCTGATCAAGGAAAAAGATGGGACCACAGGAGGCATTAACCACACGCTTTGTTGGTGGCACTTGGACAGGGGTGTCCAAGAGGGAAGTCCCTCACAATATGAGGCTGCCTGGGCGCTTACAGGAGAGGGGGCAGCCATCCAGAAGGGGAGGAAGGCAGGGGAACTCTGGGGGAGAGGGGGATGGAGGGGTGCCCAGGTATCCGGGTGATGCACTCAGGTGAGTCTCTGGGTCTGAGAGTTCAAAGGGCAGCAGCGGCGTGGGGTCTTATGACCACAAGGCTGTATCTTATCAGTGGCCAGATGCTGGTGTAGTTCTAAGGGGTATGCGAAATGGGGAGGCCCCCAAATGGCTAAAAATCTGCTTGTTTGGGCTACACTCTCCGGGAAGTGGAGCTATGGGGGCTGAAAGCAGAAAAGGCCAGCTGGCCCGCTGTGAGCCCACAGGAAGGCAAGAGTTTCCAGACAGGGGGGGCCGCACAGGCAGTTTCCCGCCTCGTGACTATGAAAGGAGGGCAGGAACCAGGAGGGCTGGGAGGCTGGAGGGCTAAAGGGGAGGGCCAAGCCGGGAGGGGAGCCTTGGAGAGGCTGCCTCTCCCCGTCTCTGGCCTCAGTGTTCCCATCTGTAAAATGAGGGAGCAGAGCTGATTGGTCTTTGGGCCCCTCTGGCTCTGCCGTTCTCTTGCTGAAGTGTGTCTGGACCCACGTCACTTCAATCTACGCTGTCTGATTCTTTTGTTCAGGAAGCCAGAGCAGCACTGTGGGGAAGCTTTAGGGTCAACCTGAGCTGGATCCCAGTATCAACTCTCCATCTGCTCGCTCATCTCTCACACCACCCAGTTCATAGGCCTGGGGTGACGAGAGAACATTCAGTGTCCGTCACATAACAGGCACCACTAAATATCTGTAGCAGGACTGACGGAGATTATTATTGGAAGAAGTTGATGCTCCCTGTCCCATCTCCATCAGCAGCATCTGAGCCTGCTGACCAGCTCATGCCTGCCTGCCCACCTGCACTCAACCAGAATGACCAGAGCAAAGCCAACTGCGTTGCCCTGGGGTGGAACTCTACCCATGGCCTCTCCGGCACAACCCACCAGCCACTTTGAGGCCCCTCCCTGGGTTTGTAGGAAATCCTCTAGCTGCTGAGCTGCGCCAAGTACAAAGGATGGAAAGGATTTGAAGAATGGGTTAATGAAGACATTGGATCAGACAAAGCTGGTCCTCCAAAACCCTCCCGCCTACCCACCCACTCACTCGTGTCTGTATTGACAACTGAAAATGGGAAATGCCAAGGCTCCGTGGTTGGGAGCAAGGAATGAACCATGGGAGAGAAGGTCTGAGCTCCCCCGAAGACGTCCGGTGCAAAAGACAGCTGAGCGATATTAACTGATATTAACTGAGGACGAGGGCCTGTGCTGTAAATGATTGAATGGGTAGCTTCTCAGATGGAATCAGACTGCATAACCCAGGTAAAGATTTCAAATATACGGTGTAATTGCTACATGTGAAATCTGTTTGTACTTAGCTTTTAGTGTTGGAAATTACCAAGCTCCATTGCTGCTCCTACCACTAATCATTAAAAAATTAAAAGTGCGAGTACCCATTATGGTAGAAGACTCCAGTGATGGTCTTGATCCAACTGATGAAACAGACGGATTTGGTGCAACTGAATAATTTTCCTCTTCTCTGCACAAAATCAGGAATGCTAGTCATACTCAACGGCTGGGGCGAGTGCTTACAAACTGGTACAGATCAGCCCATAATTACCAAAATAGAAAAAGAACAGCATTTTGTAATGAATGACAAGCGGCTGAGCGGAAATCTAATTTGGTCTAATTAAGCAGCCTTTTGTGAGGATTTGTCTTCAGATGAAAAGAGGGAGCCGAGGAGATCTAAATGCAAATGAGCTCCATCATTTTGGTTTTAAAGGGCGAGGCTGAGACAGCGTCTTCACGCCTGGCCCTCCTCTTGTTACGTGCTTCGTCCTCTCCGTGTCACCCGAGCTCGCGCCAGGCCCCACTTGCCTTGCAGGAGCCTCACATTTCTTGCCCCTTGCCTCTCAAATCTTTTCAAATAGGCACCTCTGGTCAGCAGAGCTGTCAGGGAGCTTTTGCTTATTCGGGAGCACATTTTATTTTGCCCAAAGTAATAAAAGCCAGTGGGGTTTTGCTTACTAGAGGAATCTGCTGCTGCTCTCTGAGGGCGCACCTCCTGAGGTCTGGAGGGTTGAATGTACACCCAGTGCGATCAGCACTGGCAGAGCAACTGGGGAAAAACCAATGCTGTGTGGCAACCTGGAGGGGTAGACCAGATATCCGCCTGAGCTTCCCAGGCTGCTGTCAGCTCAGAGGCTTGAGGCTGGAATGCCCATCTCTTCAGCCAGTCACAGGCTCAATCATCAGACTGGGTGGGTTCTCTCTGGTCCACAGGGGATTACAACACACACCTCGCCCCACACAGAAATGCTGGCAGAAGCCCCTTAGCTTCACGCAGATACTTCAGGGATAAGCAGAGGCCAAACGCTTGGCTGCTGTCCAGGGGGTCATAAGATCACCTTCAGCTTCAATAATTCACTAGGAGGACCCGCAGAGCTCAGAAAAGCTGCTCTGCTCGTGGCTGTGGTTTATTATAGCAAAAGGATCTGGACTAAAATCAGTAAAGAGAAGAGGTACGTGAGACAGGGTCCGGGAGAGACGAGGCACAGAGTTTCCAGTTGTCCTCTTCCAGTGGCGCGTCTGCTTCTTCTGATGTCACTGATGTGTGACAATACGCACAGGGCACTGCCAGCCAGGGAAGCTCACCGAGCCTGGTGCCCAGGCTTTTGCTGGGGGTTGGCTGATCACTCGTGTGGTTGACCTTGGCCTCTAGCCCCTCCAGAGGTTGAACTGACACCGTGTGGCCCAACCTGCACCCCCTTCATCAATCACACTGTTAGCCTGGACCAACTGGTGAGACCCAGGCCCCCAGGGAAGCCAGACCCGCTAGTCAGCAGCACGTTCCAAGGGCTTGGAGGTTGGAGGTTTACTTCCCTGAGGCTGGGCCAAGGCCAGCCCTTGCTCAGAACGTGCAGGATGTGGACAGTCCAGACCTGCTGAGTTAAGCGTTTATGGCACGTTGGCTGGTACCGTCTTCCCAGCTGCCCCTACCGAAGCGGTAAGGCTGTAAGACTGGTTGGGCTGGGTAGACTGAGAAGAGTGAAAGCGAAGCCCACTTCCCCACACCGACTCCACGGCCTCTCCTCTTAGCTTCCTCTTTGTTTTCCAAGAAATTGTGACCTTGGGGGCCTTTTCATCTTCCAAACGGGGAACATCTGAACCAGCGAGGGAGCAGGTGGCTGTGGCAGCTCCTCCCCAGCTCAGCCAGCTCAGCGGCCCCTCTTTGAGGCCCACGGGCTCAGACCATGAGGGCCTGCTCCCAGACTGCCCGTCTGAGTCCACAGCCCGGTGAGTTCAGCCATCCCCTCCTCATCCCCAGATACCTGCTTTGGCCTCAGAAAGCCCAGGAGTGGGAGCCAGGAGGAGGGTCCCGAACTGAATGTGGGGCAGAAGGGGTCACAGAGCATCCTGCAGAGAGAAATAGCGACCCAGACCCATGGGTTGAAACCTAATCCCCAGTGTGATGGTGATAGGAGGTGGGGCCTTCGGGAGGTGATGTGGTCATGAGGGTGGAGCCCTCGCAGATGGGACTGGTGCCCTTATAAAGGAGGCCAGTTAGCCAGCTGTCTGTAAACCAAGAACCCAAACTTGCTGGCACCCAGAGCTATGAAAATAAATGTTTGTGGTTTAAGCCTCCTAGTTTGTGGCAACTCCTTATAGCAGCTCAAGATAATCTGAGTCACGGCTCTGTCTCCAGTGCCTAGAAATAATTCTTGGCATGTAGTAAGTGTTCAATAAATCTTTTTTGAATGGTGAATGAATGGATGACTTTTCGTAACCTAAGAAGCAGGTCTCCTTTTGTACCAGTTTTACAGATATAACGCTCAGCAAGGTTACATGCGTGTCCAGGGTCACCCAGCTAACAGCCAGAACAGGGCCGAGAGACCAGGCGTGCCTGACGCCAGGCACCCTCTGGCTGGTGATCCTATGATCTCCTACAGGCTTTTCATTGTCCTGCAGCACAGAGAAAATCATCAGCTTGATAGGAGGCACCAAGGTAAATGCAAGAGGCTGTTCGTGGCTCCAGCTGCCCGAGGCCTGAGGTCAATGTCACAGCACAGGCAGGTCAGGAAGTCCTCTCTCTTGCCCTGAGCCATCTCCTCTGAATTATTCCCCTGTGGCTGATGCAACAAATCATCAAACACTTGGTGGCTATAAAGAATGAAAACTTGCTTTTGCTCAGTCCTGGAAGCCAGAAGTCCACAATCAAGATGTCAGCCGTGCTGGTCCTTCCGAAGGCTCTCGGGCAGGGTGTGCTCCACGCCTCTGTCCCAGCTTTTGTGGATGTTGGCAGCGCTTGGCGCTCCTTGGCTTATGGATGTCTCACTCCAGTCTCCACATCCATTTTCACATGGCCTCTTACCCGTGTGTCTGTTTCTCACATCTCTCCTCTTTCTAAGTTACTGAATTTGGGATTCACCCTAAATGCTGTAGGGTGTCATCTTGAGTCCTCAACTTGATTACATCTGCAAAGATCCTATTTCCAAATAAGGTCGCATTCACAGGCACTGAGGGTTAGGACTTGGACATATCTTGGGGAGGCACTCCTCAGTCCTATTAACAACCTGACACCCCGGTGCCATCCTGCCATCCGTGCTGACCAGCGTGGGGCGAGGCCACCATCACAGCACAGCCCTGCGCAAACAGCATGTCATGGGAATCACCTTGGTGTCAGGCACTATATCTAGATGAGCTGGACCCGGTCTCCTGGGACTGACCTCGTGTATGTACCTTTTACAGTTCACGGGAGACGGGAGATGACCAGATTGGATAAGCTAAGATCTGGGGGCCCAGAAGCGGAAAGAAGCTTGGCCCCGCCCCAGGAGGTCACTGGGGATGATTTCTCAGATCACATGGTATATGATGCAGCAAGTGAGGGGTGAGCTGGATTTTTCTGGCAGTGACGTGGAAGGGGCGTTCCCGGAAACGTGGATCCTGGGGCCAAGCAGAGGATAAGACACACGCAGAAGGGGCACAGAGGAGACGGGCCTTAGTGTCCCAAGGGAAGTGTAACAGGCCTTGGGGATTCCAAGGAGGGAGCAGTTCCTCTGCCCGCCAGGCTCAGGGCAGACTTCCCTGGAGAGGCAGCATTCGAGAAGGACTTGGAAAGCTGAACAGAGAGAGATGGGGCAGCGTTTCACGGTGTGTGGCAAGGCGGCAAAAAACATGAACAGGAGACATGGGCAGCAGAAAATGGTCCAGCCGCCTGGGGGAAAGAGGGGTAGTGGGGCCAGGCCGTGCCAGGCTGTCTCCCTTAGGGACTCAGGGACGGTTGGGAGACAACGGTGGTGGGGCAATCTGTACTGCAGTTTAGGGAAGTTCGACTGATAACTGAGTACAGCAGAGACTGGAAGGGCGAGCAGGAGGTGGGGGTCCCCCAGGAGCCTGGTTCTGCCCTCCAGGTGGGAGGTGACAAGATCTGAGCCAAGAGGGCAGCTGTCAGGACCGTGCTGACTCAGTGTCCATGCGAGATGTTTGAGCCGTTCCGTCTCAAGTGTCTCCGAAGGTGAGTCGATATATAGAAAGGTGCTGGCTGAATTTCACAAGGATTCTGTATTCTTCCTGCTCCTAAACTAACCCACATCCCTGACCAATTCGCCCAGATTTCTCCCTTGACTGGGGCATGCCAGATAAGCAAGTACTAAAAAAGTTAAGGTCCTAAGTAGGCCCCCTCCCCGCCCCAGCATCCCCTCCGCAGGAAGCCTGGAGCCAGCCTGGGGTCCTGCGGTGTTCCCCGCTGCAATTCAGCCTTAGAACAAGGATTAAATACGCGTACTGGCCCAGATTTTCCTCTTCCCCATGATGCGTGATGTCCAGGCTGGGTGCTCCCAGATACCTGGGGCATCAGAATATCAGAAAAGTCTGAGTTTTAAAGCCTAGGAAACAAGCTCAAAGGAGACCTCCAATACTTTCCTGAAATCAGCTTGAAATGCAGTTCCTCCCCTCATCAAAGACCTCCAGCTCGGTTAAGGCCGCCGGCCAGTAGCAGAAATCTTCTTCTACCAAATAATCCCCGTTCCAACAATAAAATAGTTAAAAGCTTTGTCTAAAAGGATGTGCTTTCTTAATGTAAAACAATCTCAGAAGGACAGAGCATCTTTCCTATTCTACACTCCAGAATTCCCCTTAGAAATCAAATATAATCCTCTTTAAGAAGCTTTAAATAATTTTGAGCTTTCTTATTGACTTATTAAAATGCAGCTTAAAACACGTCTTCCATGCAATCCTTTTACAAGGGTCAGGGATATAAAGTTTGAAGAAATACGATTATTAGATCAGTTGGAAAGACTTAAGTATGCAAGTGCAATTTTGACTATTTCGGAGGAAACTTCCCTGAGCCTTTCTGATACCCGCAGCAGCCTGTCCTGGGACAGGGGTGCGCTGTGCCTGCCCGCCCACGTTTTGCTAACTTGGTGATTCCCGACAGCTTCCCAGAGCAGGAAAATCTGCTGCCACCACCCTACTCACGTTTCCCCCGCGGCGCATCCCTGGCCGCTTCATCTGAAAGCCTCCCTCTGGTCCTAATGACTGAACATTCTCAGAAATCCCTTTGTTAACAGCTTCAAAGGGCTTAGAACATTCCAAGGGTGGGCTTTGATCCCTGGCATCCTTGAGCAAAATGTACCAACAGTGTCCCGATGCACCACGAACCTTCGCATTTATCCCTCGTCACTAAGTGATGCCCCTTCCTCGGATGAGTGGAGTCAGAGTCACAGATCACTGATTCTCATGTTTGAATGAATGAGTGAGTGAATGAATGGGTGAGCGAATGAAAGCGTGCATGCACACGGCCTTCCGAAGCCCAACAGAAGGCCACACAGAACAGGGGTGAGGAGAACCACGGTCCTCCAGGACCACAGGCACTCCCTGCTTAAATGAAAGATACTGACCGATCTTAAGATTCACATTAAACTTTGTTGTTAACCAAGCAAGATTTTTGTCAGTGTAAATCCTTACAAGAAACAAAGCCCTGTTCTACAACATACTTCTATATGTCAGACAGGTTTTGACTAGGATTTGGCAGAAGAGGAGTGGATGTGGTCGATAGGACATCAGGGTCCAGCAATCCGAGAGGGACAGTGCCAGGTTCTGTCACAACTAGGACCCGGGCACCAGTGCCGGGGAAGGCTCCCGAGACACGTCCATGCATTGTTTGGTTTCCACACATCTAGTTTGGCCTGGAGTTGCTCTCTCTGGATAAAGGAAGTCATCCCCACAGGCGGACCATTTTGGGGTTCAGTGTCCAGGTATGGGAGCCGTGACTACCTGCCTGGGCTGAAACCCAAGCTCTGTTATTCACCAGCTGGACAGCCTCGAGCAGGCGACTTCACCCTCGTTGGCCCCAGTCTCCCTAGTTGTAAAACAGGGAAGCCAAATGGTAACCGTCTCCGAGGGTTCTTAGGAGAATCAGAGAAGAGGACGCCCCTCGAGAATCAGGCAGAACCCCGTGAAGTGGCTGGTTCTGTGGGTCCAAACCGGAAAACACTGGCGCTTTCCTGTGCTTCATCCCAACACTTCGCCCAGGACCGATGTGACCAGAACACGCTCTGTCAGGTCTCAGTGCGCCCAGTGCTGGTCACGTTGGTACCCGTGCTGCAGCTTGTTGGTTTCATTCTACGATGAAGAGCCACGCGAATAACTTCCTAAGTAACCGGTCCGTCTCATCACAGAAGCCTCCCCGAGCACCGTCACTTACATGCACCTGCAGACAGTAGCTAATGGCAGGTCAGTGCCAGGCACCGTGCTTAGTTCTGGGGACACTGAACGAGAGACGCAATTCTTGCCCTCCACCCGAAAAGCCCTGGTAATTTACTGACGGACAGAAACAAGGGAACAGGTGGTCCGGGATAGGCCATAGCAGCCGTGATAGGGGTCTGCTCAGGTCCTGGGCTCCCCTGCCAGACTTAGCAAATAAAAAATGCAGGACACCCACAGGTAAATTTAGATTATAGATAGATAGATAGATAGATAGATAGATAGATAGATAGATAGATAGATAGATAGATAGATAAATAAATAAATAAATAAATAAATAAATAAATAAATAAATTTAAATTTCAGATTAACAATGAAGAACTTTTTTTAGTATAAACACATCCCAAATATTTCCCAGGGCATATTTATTACTGCATGGGACATTCTTATTATTCATTGGTTACCTGAAATTCAAATTCAGCTGGACATCTTATAGTCTATCTGGCGGTCCTAGCCAGGTAGGAATCCCAGTTCGTCCCCAGATGGGGGCCGAAGACTGTTGTCATCCTTATCAGAAATCACTTTGGAATCGAGCAGTGACCCCTGGCCCATTACCAAGTGACCGGGGCCCACATTCGTCACGGTCCGTTTGGGCTGCTGTGACGGAACACCACGGCTTGGGTGGCTTCGACAACAGCGCTCTGGAGGCTAAGTCCAAGGTCAAGGCTCTGGCGGATTCCATGTCTGGTGAGACGCCACTTCTGGTTTCAGACGGCCAACTTCTCACTGTGTCCTCATATGACAGAAAGGACGAGGCAGCTCTCTGCATTCCCTTTCAATTTTGTTTTTGTTTTGAAGGGGAGGTAATCAGGTTTATTTATTTTTTTGATGGAGGTACTGGGGATTGAACCTGGGACCTCGTGCATGCCAAACACGTGCTCTACCACCGTGCTATACTCTCCCCCAACCTGGGGTCCCTTTTATAAGGGCACTGATCCCATTCGTGAGGGCTCCTACCTGATGACCTAATCACCCCAAAGGCCCCACTTCCTAATACCGTCACTTCAGGGAGTAGGTTTCAAAATACGAATTTGTTGGGGGGACACAAACATTCAGTCCATTGCAATTTATCTTTCAGGTAAAAATCATACTCCTCTTAAAACAGATGCCCCTATTAAAAAACAAAACAAAATAAAACAAAACAAAACAGCCCGTGATAGCTGCGCTAGCTGTAACCTGGGGCTGGGCGGGTCTCCCAGCACCAACCTTCCTGATCATGTCTATAACATAATGTAAAAATATCCCAAAGTGGAGGAAACATGGGACTCCAGGAAGTGGTGTTAGAAGTCTGATGGAGTGACTGGTGGACCCTGAGTAAGGCCTGTAGATGGAAACAATGTCAGTTTCCCGGTTTTGATATTTCATTAGTTAAGATGTGGCTGTTGTGGGGAGCTGGGTGAAAGGTACCAGGGACCTCTCTGTGCCGTTTTTGCAACTTCTTATGAGTCTATAATTTATTTCAAAATTAAAAGTTAAAAAAAAAAAAAGACAGAGCCAGTGAAATACCCTCATAAAAGAGAAAGTCGCTGCCAATATAGGGTTGAATGGACTTTGCAAATAACTCTCATTTTCTGGGAAACACAGATGCGCCTCTATGTCCCCTCACGTCCTCCCCTGCCCCTGTTCAGCTGCCGTGGTATTTTCCTTCATTATGCCAGCGCCTCAGAAGTAAACCTCTCTAATTTTCTACACCACAGCTATTTATTTAAATGCTAACTCGCATTATGAAGTGATAATCCACACGCGCAGGAGATAATTTATGAAGCATTTAAATTAAGAGGAGCAGCTAATTGGGAGCATGTGTCTTATAAGCCTTGCTAACACCAGAAAACTACAAATTAGGGGGGAAATGGAAGATATTTTTATCTTGCTTTTATCTTCTTTTGGAAGGCACTTGGAGGAAAAAACCACCTCCGTGCTCACCCGCGCTGGTCCCCAGCCCTCTCGTGGCTGGTGCCCCGGCCCCAGCATTCGCTCGGGCTGCTGACAGAGACCCCCTTCCACCCAGACAAGTGGTGGATTTTCCCCACCATGCTTTTTCTAACAAGGGAGCATTTTTTTTTTTTCCTTCGAAAGCATCTCAGCTCCATTACAAAGATGCAGGTGGCAAAGACTGGTATGTGTGAGGCATTGACCCCTGACTGGAGGAGAGAGGAAATTTGGGGAAGGGGAAGATCAAAACAAAATACAATGGCAGGGAGGGTAGAGCATGTGCTTAGCACACACGAGGTCCTAGGTTCAATCCCCAGTACCTCCATTTAAAAAAAAAATTAAATAAATAAATAAACCTAATTACCAACTCCCCCCCAACCCAGGAAAAAAAAAAAACAAAGGAAAAAAATACGATGCAATTTATAATTATTTCAGTTCTTCCATTTTGAAAAGGGTTGCCTGGTTTATGCACACTGGCTGAGAGCTCAGTTTGAACAGACAGGGCGCTGTGTATGCCGGGGAGATCATTCACTCATTCTTTCAAAAGATTTTCATGAACACCTACCATGCGAAAGGCACCAGGGGTAGAGCAATGAGCAAAAAAGACGTCATGGTTCTTGGCTGCTTGACAGTTACGTTGTAACCAGAGAGGTGGCCATGACAGGATGAAGCATTTAATTACTCCCTTGGTGTTAGAAAAACGAAGACCGATATTGAAGTGTGTGGAGGGGGCTGTGCTCTGGTCTGGGTTGGTCAGGGAAGGCTTCCCAAGGGAAAGACATTTTTGAGTTGAGACCTGAAGGGTGAGGAATAGCTGGGTGAGAATGAGCTGGGTATGGGCAGGGGCTGGCGGGGCAGGGGACACGGAGCCCCTGCGTTTCCAGTCCCAGGGAGGCACGATCTGGGACAGGTCGGGACAGCCCCATTCTAGGGTCTGGTTCCAAGGCACTAGGAGCCTTTGAAGGCTTTTGAGCAGAAGGAGAAGGGTGACCTCATCATATCTGCTTTTGCTGTGTGACTCTTAACCCAGAACACTTACACACGCACAGAGCTTTTAAAAGGATGCTCCCCTGCCCCTCCTCACACCTGTTAGGATAGCTACTATTCAAGAAAGAAAGAAAGAGAGAAAGAGAGAAAGAAGGAAAGAAAGAAGGAAAGAAAAGAAAGAAAGAAGGAAAGAAAGAAAAAGAAAAAGAAAAAGAAGAAAGAAAGAAAGAAAGAAAGAAAGAAAGAAAGAAAGAAAGAAAGAAAGAAAGAAAGAAAGAAAGAAAGAAAGAAAGAAAGGAAGGAAGGAAGGAAGGAAGGAAGGAAGAAAGAAAGGAAAATAAGTGTTGGTGAAGATGTGGAGAAATGGGAACCCTCATGTGCTGCTGGTGGGAATGTAAAATGGTACAGTCATTATTGAAAATAGCATAGAGGGTCCTTAAAAAACTAAAAATAGAATTACCATAGGGTCCAGCAACTCCACTTCTATATATATATCTCCAGAAGAATTGAAAACAGGGTCTTGAAGAGATATTTGCACACCTGTGTTCATAGCAGCATTATTCACAATAACTAAAACATGGTAGCCACCATGGATCAATGACTAGATAAACAAAATGTGATATATACATATCAATGGAGTATTATTCAGCCTTAAAAAGGAAGGCAGTCCTGACACCTGCTACAACATAGATGAAGAACCTGGAAAACGTTATGCTGAGTGAACTAAGCCAGACGTAGAAGGACAAATATTGTCTGATTCCACTCACGTGAGACCCTGGAGTAGTCAAATTCCTAGAGATGGAGAGTGGAATGGTGGGTGCCGGGGGGCGGCGTGGGGAGCTGTTTACCCCGTACAGTTTCAGTTTTGCAAGATGGAGAGCGTTCTGGGGATGGACAGTGGTGATGGTTGCACAACAACATAAATGTACTTAACGCTATTAAACGTACACTTAAAAGTGGTTAAGCTGATAAATGTTATGTTGTGTGTACTTTACAATTAAAAAAAAATAGGATGTTCCCAGCCTTGGGACACTTGGCTGTGACGAATGTCATTGGTTTATCTGAACTGAAGAATTAGAGCTGGTGGGAGCCCAGGGTGGTCTCTCCTGGCCCCTTCCACTGCGCACATCCTTGGGGGGTGACGGGGAGGGATCGGACAGGCCTCTGGAAGAGGCCCCAAGGGTGTGGCAGATGGGGGTCCTAATGCTCTTGAAGGACAGAAATAGCTCGTCAGGGCCTCTCTCGGTCAGGTGTCCCCATGCCAATGCCGTCTTTATTTCCTGGGGGCCTGATAATGCAGGAAATTGCTCAGTCGGGAGAGCAATTTGACACTGATTATCTGGCCTCTGGCTTTGCCGAATGTTCCTGTCTTCTGCCCATGAGTTCCAGGAACTGCACAGCCTCCTTGGATTCGGTTTACAGGTGTGCCTGGCTCCACACAGGAGAGACACTGACCTTTGACCCGCAGGTGCTTGAATGTGTGTAAATCAAATGGTTGTCTGCAGGGCCCCCGGGACAGGAGCTGCGGGGACTGCAAAGCAGGCATGCTCAACGACCCAGACGCCCTTTAGAAGAGTCTGGGGGCTTTTAAAAAGTGCTAATGTCTGGGTCCCAGCCCTACATCGTCTGCAGCCAAGAATGCTTTGTAACCTAATTTATAACCCCATTACTTCTGGAGTTTGCAAATGCAAATGGTATTCATATCAGCTAAGCAGGGGCTGAGGAAGACGGGGATGTTCTGAGGTCTCCAGTGAGGCCCCTCCTCCCTCCTGCCCAGTCCGCTCAGTGCCTCATTCTCAACTGCTTTTTTTTTTTTTTGTCTCTTGTTTCTGTCTCCTCCTGCCCTCACTCAGTTCATCCTGCTTGTTTCTAAAAACTAACAACTCCCCTATCCCCCTCAATTAAAACAAACAAACAAACAAACAAAAACCCTAACAGGTTCCAGGACCTCCAAGGAGCAAATGGCAAAGAAGTTGCCTGTTCTGCCCTAGGGCCCAGGGGCAGCATTTGGCAAAATCGGGGGACCTTTTAGAAAACATTGTGGGTAACCTATTTTAAGTAATTCTCACTTATTGTAGAAATCAAGCAATCAGATGTGTGTAAGGGCAAAGTAAACAGTCTCCTGTCCCCAGTCTCACCCACTCAAGTCTCCAGTTTCCTCCTTTGTAAAACGGGGGGATGGGGGGCGGTGAGAGGGTTCCTGGGGAAACGGCCACGGAGGCTGAGCCTGGGCTCTGGCCTGGGGTAGACATCCAGTTAACGGTGCCAATCGGTCTGTTAGCTGGTGATGGAAAAGCAGCGAGTTTCCTTTAAATGTGAAATTATAAACCGTTTGTGTTGGCTTTAGGTACCATTTCCTGACAAATACCTGAAAGCTTTTATTGTTAGTAAATAGGAGAGGCGTCTTCCCTGCGGAGACGTTCACTGTTCGCAGGCTGTTATTTGGAATTCGATAAACCCACCTGTCTGTGACCACTCCCCCGACCCAAACTGAGATTAGGAAGTCTCAGGATTAGGGATTCCTCGCCCCGGGACCCTTGGAGTAGAATCTGCTCATGTCTGTGCATCTAAGGCCGAGTCCGTTGCCCTTCTACGCCAAGCCTCCTTCCCATCGGCAGCGCCATTTGCAGACGGCAGGGACCACATCTGTCCTCAGGCCTGACCCCCACATTTCCCTCCAGGGACTACATTTCCTGGGGGTTGCGACTCTTCTGGAGGCCCCTGGTGGGGCGGGCTGAATGGAAGAAGGCGTCACTTCCGTCTGCCTGCCACCAGCTCCGACGGCCCCTCCCTCCCTCCCTCCCTCTTTGCGTCTTAGGCTGGTGCCCCCTCTCCTCCTGGGTCACGAGGGTTCTCCTATTGAGGCCACGCCCCCTCTTCTCCTGTGAGTAACCTCCTATCGGGAAAGACCAGCTGGTTGTCCAGGGCGGCGTCCGGGGACACTGCGCTTCCACCCTCATGCAGCAGTCAGTTGCAGCTTCCCGCCTGCCTGGGAGCTAGCTCCTTGAAGACGGGCCTGGGTCTTTGTTGCGGCACCAGGAACAGTGTCTGGCACCTAGCGGGTGCTCCGAAACTCACAGTGTGTTCAGTGTCGTGAAACACCGGTTCTGAGTCTACTGTTCCAGGGTGGGATGGGAGGGTGCGCGAGGGGTGGGGAAGCAGGCAAGCCGCACATGCGCAGAGAAGGTAGCTGGCTGGGGGTGGGGTGGCAAGTGGCACTCAGGCGCTGTGTCACGAAGTGCACGTTGGCCAGTCTTTGAGCAGGGCAATTTTCAGCACTTGTGCCTTTTTTACCTATGAGTACCCTTTGGTCCAGCGCCTCCCCGGCTACGATCTAACCTACAGAAACACTTGCACATATTTACCAACACGTTCTTGCGGGGTGATTTTAGAACATTGAAAAACTGAATATGATGGCGGAGGGTTGGGGACGGGGAGCTGGAGGGGGTGGGGCCTGCAGACTTTATGGTCCATCCAGGGAATGAGAAGCATCTTTGCAAAAGGACCAAGTGCCGCAAAAAGATGTCCCAATCCTGGCACTGAGAAAAAGAAACACCCATTTGTGGAAAAACAAAACACAAACGGAAAGGGTTGGAACACGTGCAGGCAAGTAAGTGTTTTCTGGAGTCCCTCCCAGGAGACATCCCCCGGGGACCACCCCCAGGAAGCTGGGCTGGGTTTCTTCTCTCCCTCCCAGGGGCACCCCCTCCCGTCCTGCCGCTCCAGTACTGAGATTTGTAAACAAGGCCGCACACTAGAGCAGCCACTCCCTCCGGGGAACCAGGACACCGGCTGTGCGACAGTTACTAATCGCCACTTCTCTGGGCCTCTTTCTTCTCTCCCGCAAAACGAAGGAGCAAAGATGTCCCATAAACAGACATTAGGTGCCCACCGTGTGCCAGGGACCACAGAGCCCTCTCCGGGTTTCCCTAACTTCGCTTTCTTAACGTTTGCAGGGAAAACTGGAAAGGACCCTTGGGGCTTTTCAAAAATGCTTACTGCTTTCTCAAGGACGTAGGCCCTGGAGCGGAGACGGGGAGAAACCGCAGGCGCTCTGCGACAGCGGGTGAAGCGGCCCCACAGAGGCCGGCGCTGGGCCCACGCAGGGAGCCTGCCTCTTTAACAAAGCACCGCCTGCACACACCAGTAATTGCCTTGTTATGGCCATCGGTGTCATCGCTCATCGGCCGGTCCCGGGATGGGCCCGGGGGAGCAGTTCTACCTTTGCTAAACCAATATCCCCCACGACAACCCCCTGCGGTCTTCCCTTTGCCGTCCCAGCAGAATAAATCCTCCGCTGCTCTTTGCTGAATGATCATGAAGACATGATTAAAGCTCTAGATTTATAGCTTCCTTGGGCTGGAGAAATCCAGCTGCTCTCGCTGCTAGGGCCTGCCGCCGCGGCTGCCGGGGACGGGGAGCCGGGAAACGGAAGTGGTCCCCGAGCCGAGGGGAGGCTGCCGAGGCAGACGCAATTAACATGTTAGCCAAATGGCAGCAGGCATCCCTGGATGGACCGCGGGGCCTCTCACTCATCCTGCCATCAGGAACGGAGGCAGGCAAAAGTGTGCCCTGAAGCAGGGCACGTCCTGGACCGCACATCTCCTCCAACGTGTGGGCTCTGTCTGACCCGGACACAGCTGGCCCTTCACCCACGCTCCCGCTGGCATGTCCTACCTGCAAGCAACCTCCTTGCACACGGTCACTTTTTTGAGCATTGCCCAAGCGTATGTGGCCTGCTCCTCATTAGAAATGCCTGTGACCAGGAGTGCAGATTTCGGCGGAGATCAGCGGCTGTGTGTTTGGTTACCACTGCTGCTGGTCTGAAGGCCCGGTCTTCATTCAGCATCTCACATGCCAGACACAGGGCTGAGGGTTTTATGTCAGAGAACTTTCATACATTTTTTTTAAATTAATAATATTTTTACCGAGGTGAAAAATCACATAACATAAAACTGACCGTTTTAAGATGCACACTTTGTGGCATTTAGGACTTTCACAATGTTGCACCACCACTACCTCTTTCGGGTACCAAAACTTTTTCATCACCCTAAAAGAAAATGGATACGATTAAGCTTTCACTCCCCACTGTCCCACCTCCCCAGCCCCAGGCAACCATTAATCTGCT
Organism: Camelus ferus; assembly: GCF_009834535.1. Classification (NCBI taxonomy): domain Eukaryota; kingdom Metazoa; phylum Chordata; class Mammalia; order Artiodactyla; family Camelidae; genus Camelus; species Camelus ferus. The sequence continues at coordinate 71,686,301 of NC_045699.1, read as the reverse complement.
TTTAGTCTCTGTGGATTTACCTATTCGAGATATTTCACATAAATGGAAATACCCAATATGTGGCCTTTTGTGTCTGGTTTCTTGCACTTAGCATCATGTGATGAGGCTCATCTATCTCATGTGTCAGTGTTTCGTGCTGTTTATGGCTGTATAATATTCCACGGCCTGGCTGTACTATGTTTTGTAGATTCATCCACCCATTGATGCGTGTTCATATGTTTTTGAAGCGGGTGCTGTTATGATTCGCTTTCTACAAGGAGGAAACGAGGGTTCTGGAAGGTCAGGTCAATATCCAACACCCCAAAACTCATCAAGTGAAGGAGCCCAGGCGTAGCCAGGCATTCTGACCACTGGGCTGCTTAGGAGCTAGGAGAGGAGCTGGGATAAAAGCCATGGCAGAGGAGGAGCGCCGGAAGCAGGATGTGGTGACTTTCGGCAGAATCCGGCACATCCAGGAAAGCTCTTCAATTCACTTTCAAGGGGTCGGTCAGTAACCCTACTGATTATGAAACCCTGCAGGGTATGGTGTGCACTGCACTGAATGATATTTTAAGACCTGGATAATCAGGAGTGGTTTCTTAAGATGTTCAGCCCACACACACACAATCCATCCATCCATCCAGGCTAGGTTAGATGCACGGAGATAAATTAGACAATCTCAGAGTTGTAAACTGAGCTGCAACTGAGAACCCATGTCCCAGTTTATCCAGATTATCTTTCCGTTTTTACCCCAAGGGAAGTCTTCCTCTCTGAGCTGGTCTGGTTATCAACTCTCTGAGTGTCTTCTCCTCTGGTTGTGCTTAGGGAAAAGAGTGTGACTTCAAAAGGGTTCAGTCATTTCATGATTTTTTTCACTGTACTTTTATCCCCTTGTACACATCTCTGTCTGTTCTCGGTGCTAGCCTACTTAGAAGAGCAGGTGCCAGGTCCCACAAAAGACACAACCCCGAGAAGGCTTCCTCTCTGTCTGTCTACATCTGTGCTGCCTAAGACGATAGCCACGGGTCACAGTGCTACTTAGATTTTTTTTTTTTAATAATTTAAAACTTCGTCTTCAGTCGCACTAGTCAGATTTCAAGTGCTCAGTATGCCCTGGGGGTGGCGGTGAGCCTACTGGGCAGAGAGGAGACAGGATGGACGCTTCCATCGCCAGCCAAAGGTTCCACTGGGCAGTGCTGGGCTACAAATGCCAAACAGCCAGGGGTTGCTCTCTGTTCCACCCTGACCTGCGTGGGCCTGACCCTTGAAAGGAAATCGACATTTTCTTCTGCTGAGTAAAGATCATAGTAAGGGTAATACGTGCCTCCACAGGCAAGACAGACTGAATGGATGAGCAGTGAGAGGACAGAGCCTGGTGCCTGGTGTGGCGGAGGGAGGGGCCAAGTTGGGACCTGCTGATCCGGCCCCGGCCCCCTGCAGGTAAAAAACGGTGGAGAGGCCTGCTGGCGAGGGAAACAATCAGTGTCCCTGAGAATGTGGCTGCGGGGCTATAAACAGCGTGGGCGGGATGCAGCCCTCCGAGGGCTCAGGGACGCGCCTGGCTCCCATATGGCAGGATCCTTTACGTTCTGATTTAAGGCCCGGCAGGATGTTCATGGCTGTGCCTGGGTCTCACACGCACAGCACCGCTGCTCTGAGTCGGGAGGAAACCCACATCTCAAGCCCAGCGCTTCTCTGCTGCCCTAAGCTGCAGAGAAAATGGGCCCATAAAACAGGACGAGGGAGGCCGGGGCCTTGGGAAGGAAGCAATGGGGCTGTCAGACGCCTTAGTGTGCCGGCGAGGGCTGGGCCCGGCAGCCCCGGCATGCCAGGTGCATCAGGCCACATGCACGGACTGGTTTATGGCAGAGAAAAGAGAGATGGCTTCGGAGCTGGTTTTGTCCAAGGCAGAATCCAGAGGAAACCATGCCCCCTTCTTTATGCTCCTTCCCTGAGTTTGCGCTCCCCTTCCCTTCCCGCCTCTGCTTCCCTGAGAGCAAGCAGGAGCAGTTTGTTTTCGACTGCCGGAGGAGGCTTGAAATATTACAAAGGTGGCGCGCGGAACGCTCCCCGCGGCCCTGCCCCGATGGCACGCGCACAGACATAAAAAGCAAATACCATCAGTAACCCGTCGCCAGAACCCAGCAATGAGCCGAGAGTTTTTCTCCCTGCCGGGGCTGTTAGCGGCGATGTATTTCTCCCTGCACTAAGCACCATCTTTCCCAAGGCTGCATTACAATGATTTATAAACCCCATTTCTGGGGGAAACGAATAGATCAAAGTGAGGAGAAAGAGAAGGAGACGCGAGCAGCTGGAGGAGGATATTGAAGCATGAAACAAAAACACAAATGAAAAACTAGGCAGTGACACGACTGAGCTGCTCCTCGCTGCACTCGTATCAGAGAAAAATAATAGCAAAATCTCGATTTTAATCCTCTTTTCCCCTTTATAAGATGCGGCTTTCTGTCAGTTACTGGGAGTCTGAGCCGTCGGCGGGCTCGCGTGGGAACGGGCTGCCCAGGATGGCCCGGGGTGGAGGGCTCTGCCCCGGGGGTGCTCAGACCCCAGCCACATCCTCTCCTTCCTCACTTTCGGGGGAGACTCGTTCTAGGGGCTTGGTGGACTCCTGAGTAAATAATAGGACAGCCCTTCGTTGCCTTCACAAGGCGGGGTGCTCAGCGGTGCGATGTGGTCCAGGGACCACCTTTTAAAAATCTCCAGCTGGATCAGAAGCCTCTTCCCATCGTCTCCCAGTCGCCTGTTGCCCAGACTGAACAGTTTCTTTGAACTGCTGGCGTCCACGAGGACGAGAGGGAGTAGAAACAGACTCGGGGCCCAGCGTGACAGACGCCCCTCTGGAAATCTCAGTTAGACTTTGCACCTGCGCTTGGCCATCAGTGCGAATGGGTGCAGAGACGCGGAATCAGCCGAGGACAGGGCCTGGGCGGGAACAGGCACCCGTGTGGGGAGGAGGGAAGGAGACCTCAGGATGGGGGTGAGACCGGGCTGCCGAGAGGGGGCACCCTTTGAAATAGGTCTTAAAGGAAGGATGGCAGCTGCTGTGGACGGGACCCCTCCTCAGTTATCCGTTCGGAGCAGACTTCCCTGCCCCTTGCTCAGCTGTTTACAGCAAGAAACATAACTCAGAGGTAGGACGTATTGCCTTAAGTGGACAATCTCATCTTGTTGGGAGCCAAGTGGAAAAAGATCACGGAGGGTTTGTTTTTGTTTTTCAGGTGAGAACCCCACGCGTAGCCAAGTACAGTGACACACGACATTGCCAGGAACAAGATTCCATCTGTCCCTAACAAGGCCTCAGAAAGGTCCAGAGAGACTCTGCAAGTAGGATAATGAAAGCCACGAGCTCCCACAGAAGAGGCAGCCGAACTTTGCCGTGGCCTGGAGTTCTCCTTCCCGCAAGCTAATTTGTCGGCTTCTCTTTTAAAAGCCAACCCAATCAAACAAAACCTCCTGTGGGGCTGTAACCAGGGCATAGTTTGCATGGAGTGTCATGGCATTTTGTGTCCTCGCTCTGGGTGGCCCTGGGATGCTCCAAGTGATAAAGCACTTCTGGTTTAAGGGGACTTTGAAAGAAGGGCCTTGGTATGTGGCTTGGGTGGGGAGGACTGCCTCAAGCCAGGGGTTGGTTGAGGTCAGCAGATTGCCCTGGAGTACCCGGCGCGTCTGCCCTGCAGCCTGGACCCCCCACTGGCTCACCCAGCCTCGTTAGCCCAGTGGTGAAGGAAGCACTGGTCTTGGCTACGCTATGGGCATGTCCAGTTTCTCAAAAGCCAACATTCCAATCCAATTTGCTTTCCTGAAGGAGTCTTCATTTTCAGAAAAGGCTTCCCTATCCCATTCCGTTCAGAAAGGTGCTGCACCACATCACCGCCCAGCTAGTGAAAAGGGTGATGTGTAGGCGGCTTCTCCGGGATGCACCTACCAGGAGAGTACTCGGAGGTGCTGCTTCCAGCACCCGCTCCCTTCTACTGCCAGCAGAAGCCCCGGTGACAGCTGAATACTTCTGATGGAAAAAGAGGCTTAGTTCTACTGTATTCGTGGTGGTTAGGACAACCAAAGTTTCACCCTCAAATTTGAAAGGAAGCGAACGGACTCACGTCGGTTGTTTAACATTTTAGAAAGCATTCAGGTTCCTGGGGTGACAAGATGCTGTGTTTTCCAGCCGGATCTGATTTTTAAATAGACGAGTTACAAACCTCCTGAAAATTGGAGTTTATAATTGAAATATTGATAAACTCTTTCCCATAAAGAAGCTACTAGATACTGTAGTAATAACTAGGAAACGGAAAAAATAGTAAGAATGCTTTTCTCTGCTTAGCCAAGAAATACAATGGCAGAGTTTATTGCTTACAAAACACAGCTGCCTCTCCTCAAATTGGATAGAGAGATGAACCCCGATAAATTATGATGCCCCTAAATTCCAAAGAATGTACATCAATTATTGGGGGTGCCACCGTCATCCTTCTGGGCAGCCTACTTATTAGGGCCATAATTTATTATTATTATGCTTTGGTGCAAATATGCTTTGGCTGATAAAATTCAGATCTATTAAAACATACGTCCTTCTTTCTCTGAATCAGTAAGAGACAACATTCCAAAAGGAAGTATTGTAAATTAGAAAAGCAAATGGTTCTTATGTACTCAGAAGTGAGAGACCAACGATAATTGAAGGAGGAAGCATGCCCTATTATCCAGACTTTCTGAATCTCATCCCGGAATTCAGGAATTGCTACAACAATGAGCAGCAAGATGCAGGATTGGAGCACCATTGTCTGGTGGTTCCAGCCCCTGCCTCTGGACTGAAGCCCCGTTTTATGAAATGATTCTATGTTGTTTTTTAAAAAATGAATCTTTCAGGTTCAATTTTAACCAACATGAGGCACATTGCCTTCTTTAAGAGACATGAATTATATAGGCTTTTTTTAAAAAGCTGAATGTTTGATTTGGGAGGGATTTTGGACATCCAGCCTCCCCACCGTGATGCTCAGCCAAAGAAAAGCCAAGCCGTTTGTATGGCTGAGCACGCACCAGGACTCCAACACGGTGCCACGAAGTGCTTCTCAGCCATTTTCATATCAGAAACAGAACTGCCTCTTAGAATGAGAGAATTTGAGAGTCACAAAGGGCCAAGAGGGCGCCTGGTCTACCCTGCCCGTCAGGGCCAATAAATGATCCTTGTGAAGGCAACGGCCCTCCAGGCTGGTGTTTGGTTCCTGTGACGGGGCACCCCTACTGCCCTGGGCGGCCCATCCCACTGAGTCTTAGTTGCCTGGCACAGACCTGATCGCTAGTAGGGATCCGATGATGGTGGCAGTGAGACCATTCTTCCCTCTGCAGCAGAGCGGAAAAGCTGTCTCCCTGTCCACGGAGCAACACTGCTTCAGGACTTGAAAATCACGATGGAACTTAACCTTGGCCCTTTCCTCTTCTCGTGGTCCTCCCATGGCTTCTGGACTGCTCACCAGCCTCCCTCCTCTTCTTCATGCCCACCGCACGCCAGGTGACCAGAACAGAGCCCGGGCTCTCTCTGCAGAGGGGGAGGGTGCCGGGCAGGAGCTGCCTGTTCATACCGTCAGTGCGCCAACCAGCACCCCTTGGTCGCTCGCTGTGAGACTGTCCTCATGAACAAGCTCGGTCTTCCCAGCTTAGGCCCCCAAAGAGGCAACGTCAAAGCTCTCCTCAAGGCGTGAGCCGCAGAAGCGCCTTCTCTGCTGTGGCCCCTGTCCTACAGGCTCACACCGACCTGGAGGAGGGGACGCAGGCCTGGCGACCAGCCCTGCAGATAGCAAGGGGAGCCCTAAGGGGCTTAAAGTCGGGGAGCGACAGGAATTGGTGTGTTTTTTGCAAGATTCTCATGACTCCGTGTGGGGAACAGAGTGGAAGGGGTGACGTCAGGTAGGGAGAGGCCAGATAGGAGGCAACTGCAATCAGCCTGGGGAGGAATCAGTGATGGGCCTGAACTTAGGGGGAGCAGTAGGGACAAAGAGAGACGGATAAAGGGTCTTCATGAGTGTCATGCGATGAGGAGGAGAGAACTACCGAGTGGGGTTATAGTGTGGCTGCTAGGTGGCTGGCTAGGCACACTCACTAGTTCAAATGACATCTAAACACACACACACACCTCGCACTGCAAGGCGTACACACTCATACGTCCAGAGAACTGCGAAGCACCAGATATCCCAGGCCCCTCATGTGAGCATTAAAACCACCAGCACCCAAACACCACAGTCTGTGGCAGACCCATTGTCCACATCCACAAGTCCAAACTAAGTTCACAACCTTTCTGCAGACCAGCTCCCTTTCTGGAATCTTCTATTTTGGTGAGAGTCACCATCATTGACTCAGTTGTCCAAGCCAAAAACCTGACAAAATCCATCCTCAGCTTTTCCTTGCCCCCCACCTTCAGTCAGGTACCTCCTAAGGAGCTCTCCAGTCCATCCCTTTGCTGCTTCCCCACCACTGCTGACTTACCTAAGACCCACCTCCACTTCCCCCCTGCACAGCCGCATTGGCAGCAGCCGCCCCTGGGGCTCCCTGCCCCCGACCATTAATAGTCTGCCCCAGGTAGTCTTGCAAAGAGCCAGCTCCTTCATTTCACCTCTCTGCTTAAAACCTTTAAAAGCACCACAGGGACATGAGCATCAGAGCCAAGATCTCGGGTAGCAGTGCGGTGTGAGGGTTAAGCACAGGGCCCGGGCAGCGGGAGTTCACACGTTCGCTCTGCCGCTTACTGGCTATGTGGCTGCGGGGTGCCAGTGCGGCACGCCTCCACGTCCTTATCTGTAGGGGAGATAATACGAGGCCACACTTCATCGAAGCTCAGGATCCTTTATTATTAACAATCCAGGCCTACATCCAGCCTGTGCCCACATTTTTTTAAATTGAAGTGTACTTGATTTATAACGTGTTAGCTGCTGGCATACAGCATAGTGATTCAGTTATACGTAATATGCATATTCCTTTTCATATTCTCGTTCATTATAGGTTACTATGGGATATTGAATGTAGTTCCCTATGCTATACAGTAGCACCTTGTTGTTTATTTATTTTACATATAGGATTTTGTTCTGCTAATCCCAAACTCCTAATCTATCCCTCCCCTGCCCTACTTTCCCCTTTGGTAACCTGCAGTTTGTTTTCTACGTCTGCGAGTCTCTTTCTGTTTTGTAAATAAGTCCATGTGTGTCATTTATTTATTTATTTTTTATTTTAAACTTTATTATTATTATTTTAACAGAGGTACTGAGGTTTGAACCCAGGACCTCATGCATGCTAAGCACACCGTCTACCACTGAGCTATGTCCTCCCCCTGCATCATTTTTTTTTAGATTCCACGTATAAGTGATATTATAAGATTTGTTTTTCTCTTTTTTACTTCACCTAGTATGATCATCTCTAAGTTCATCCATATTGCTGCAAATGGCATTGTTTCATTCTTCTTTATGACTGGGTATTATTTCATTGTGTGTATGTGTATATATATACACACCACATCTTTATCCAGTCACCTATTGATGGACATACAGTTTGCTTCCATATCTTGGCTACTGTAAATCGTGCTTATGCCCATATTTAAAAAAATTTTTTTCTTTTTGCTGGGGGAGGTAATTAGGTTTATTTATTTAATGTTTTTCCTTTAATGGAGGTACTAGGGATTGAACCCAGGACCTCATGCATGCTAAACATGCACTCTACCACTTGAGCTATACCCTCCCCCTGTGCCCATGTTGTGAAGTCCTCCCCTGTTCTCCCAGCGTCCACACCCCCAGGTCCCACCCGTGTGGCCTCAGCGACACTGCCGTTCTCACGCGTGGCATTCTTCTTGCTGCTTCTCCACGTGCTATTTCCTCCACCTGGAATTTCCTCCCCACCCCATTTGCCTGTCAGACCCTAAGTCATCCTCCAAAACGTCAAGAATCACAAATTAAAAATACAGACAACAGCCAATGTGGGTGAGAAGGTGGAGCCACTGGAACGCTCATACGCTGCTGAGGAGAATGCAAAATGGTATGGCTACACTGGGAAACAATATGGTAGAAACTTACAAAGATTCCATTTATCATGTAACTCAGGTCCTGTTCCTAGATATTTACCCAAGAGAAACAAAAATATCTGCCTACACAAAAACATGTATGGGGCTGTTCATAACAGAATTATTCATAATAGCCCCAAACTGGCAGCAACCCAGACGTCCATCAGCTGGGGAACGGGTAAGCAAATTGTGGTGCATCTTTATGATGGAAAACCACCTGACGATAAAACAGAGCGAGGAACAGATACATGCTACGACGTGGGTGAATCACAAGTGCATTATGCTAATGAAAGAAGCCACACAGAAGAGACTATGAACCATGGGCTTCCTTATACCCTAAATTCTAGCAAAGACAAAACTGCATTGACAGAAAGCAACCAGCAGGTCCTGGGGCCAGGACTTGGAAGGGGGTCAGGTGTGAAGGGGCCCAAGGGAGCTCTCCTGGGGGGGACAACTGTTCCGTGTCTTGACTGTGATGGAGATTAGGTGACTGTACAAGATTACCAGAACTTGCCAAACTGTATGCTTAAAATGGGTGAATTTTAATGATGAAAATAATACCTTCATAAACAATAAAGAGAGAAAAAAATTAAAACCAACCTCCAGACTGGCCCCCTCTAAAAGCCTTCTCTGACTGCCCCACCCATACACCTGCCCTATCCTTATTCCTGTCCGGTTGTTGGACTTGCCCCACGACCTGGGCTTTAGTCAGTCGGGCTATCTCTTGATCAGCCAAGAGGCGGGGGCCTGGGGTCCTTCATTCATCTTTGCCCCTCTGTGCCTTGTACTCTGGAAACCTTTCCATTCGTCCCCAACTCTGTCTCCCCAGGATCACGCAGCCAAAGCTTTGTGATGTATGTGTAACATCCCTGTGTGTGCACGTGTTCCTGAGCGACTAAAACCTGAGCTTTTTCTCTCTCCTCATTTCTGAATTAAACCAAAAAGCTAAATTAGCCCTCTGCCCAGGAGACCTGTATTACCTTGCAAACAGCTAGCACCTCCAAGTTGTCATCTAATTAAGCCACACTCCCAAACAAAGCACATAACAGTGTCACCGCATTAACGATGCTACCCGCCCTGGCAGCCCTAACTGCACACTACAGCGGCTGGCTGTAGAACAGATAACCCGCCGCCGTGTAAACTGCGCTCCTAAGTAGGTCCCTCCCTTCAGCAGATCTCCTTTGAACGCTGGGTGGTTTTATGAAGAAATATTCCAGGGCTGGGCACGGAATGGAAGTGGTAGGTTGGTTCTTTAATCAGCCTAATTTTCCGGGGTGTTCTACCTTTTAGCATTCCAGAAATCCGCTCTTTGAACCTGTACGTAGCGCTGGCTGTTTGAAGTCCCGTGTTGGCTGCTGTCAGCAGCTGAGTGTGTGTTTGAGAGGAGGGTGCGCTGGGGGTCGCGGGCACGCTGTTCTGTGCAGACCAGAGCTACGTCTGCACCCTGCTGTGGCGGGGTGGGGGGGAGACGGTGGGGAGAGGCCACACGCTCCAGGGAGCGGGAGTGAGGATCCGGTCCATGGCAGGGGTGGCTGACAAAGCCCCCTGCAGCTTTGCAGGGTGAATTATTTGCCAGGCTTGAAATGAAGCTGAAATTAGAATAAGATGGCTTTTTTCCCCTTAGGAGGGGGTCCCCTAGAACAGAAAACGATCAGTTCATTTGACCTAGTTCACTTTTCTGCATCCCCCCAAAAGAGGCAGGTGCTAATTGATAGATGGATGTGCGCCACCTCCAGCTGCATTCAGATTTCACTCATTAGTTGATTTTAAGGGGGGAAGGCACTAAATGCAGAATCAGTGGCAGAGCGTGGGTGCCAGAGGGTGAGGCTCAGGTTTGAACCCTGGCTCCCTTACTCTACCAACTCTGAGACTTCGGGGGCCAGTCACCCACACCGCTTGGGCCTCAGTTTTCTCCTCTGTAAAATGGGAGAACTAATTCCTCTCTCACCAGGCTGCTGGGAGGCTTAACTTGAACGAGAGAACGCCACACATCGCTTAGCCCGCTTTTTCACACGGTAGAGCCCTCAGTCCCCCGCAGGCTAATCATTATTGCGATGCTCCGCATCCAATTGCAAGAGAAATGAGCCAATAGGCCACACACACGTGGTCAATGTGTAGCACGTGCAGGACCTCAAGGCTCAGCCAACGGTGACGATGTGGACGATAAAAGGCCCAAATTTTACTGGGTTTTTCTGAAAGAGCCTCCTACTCAGAATTCAACATTTTAATACAAAGATATCAGGGAAAGGAATGAATGCGGGGGATGAAAAGAAGAGGGCGGGGCTGGGAGGAAGGCTTAGTAATTCTCAAATCAAGGCGAGGCGCTTCCCTCCCCCCGGCCGCTAAACTTGCTGGCAAGGACGGGACGGCTGACGGCACACCCCGCCCCTGGCATGTCACCCCACAATGATCAGGACGTCTCGGGGAAGGAGAGCTGGCGTTAAGTGCTGGCTCCTTCGAGCACCAGCACAACTGTACCACCTGGTGCCTGTCGGTGTGGCCCAGGGACTGTCTGCACGGGAAAACCCCAAATGCAGATTCTGGGCCCCCTTCTGAGTCAGACTCTCCAGACACGAGGCCCGAGGAGCTGTGTTTCTGACAGGCCCCCAGGTTGTGAAGTGGGCTGTGAGCGGCACTGTAAGGCATCTGTCCCGGCTTCCTTAGAGCTGGCGTTTCCGCGGCAAAGAAGGAAAACAGGGCCACTCGTTCCTGGCAGACTTGGAGACCCAGGGCTGCGGGTGGCGGCCTCGGGTTCTGGGTCAAGGTCCACTCCTCTCCCGGGGCTACTCTCTGGGGTGGCTCAGGCTGATCCTTTAATTTTCTAGGTTTTAAGGAGGCTCTTCTGAACCTTTTTTCCATAGTGAGCTAGTTGGCAGGTCAAGTTCACGTGTGCTCACAGGGCCCAGGAACAAACCCAGATCTTGAGGAAAGTCCCCACTGTGATCATGAATAGGATAGCTCAGTCAGAACAGTCCTTTGTGATCAGCATAACTGTGTGAGGGCCCAGAGCATCTGCCTCTTGCTGGAGGCTGTCAGATGATGGAGAGTGGTACCCAAGGCCCCCAGCCCAGCCTGCAGGCCTCCTCCTGGGGAGAGCCCTCAGGGGGCAGAGGGTGACAGGAGCAAGAACAGGCACTTGTTCTCATCTACTTTGTTGTTTAAAAGCCGGTGACCTGTGCACTTTTGTTCTTAGCAGCTTTACTCACAATCGCCCAAGTACCACTGGTGATGAATAGACAAACAAAAGGTGGTTTATCCATACAACGGAATATTACTCAGCCATAAAAAGAAATTTCTGACACATGCTACAACATAGATGAACCTCGAAAACATCATGCTGAATGAAATAAGCCCATCATGAAGGGACAAATGCTGTAGGATTCCACTTACACAGAGACCTCGAGTAATCAAATCCGTGGGGACAGAAAGTAGAATGGTCATCGCCAGAGGCAGGGTGGGAGGGGGAAAGAGAGAGTTGTTGCTTAGCCGGGACAGAGTTTCAGCGGGGGAAGATGAGAAAGTTCTGCAGATGGATGGCGACGGTCGCACACAATGTGAATGTATTGAACATAGTTAAAAATGGTTAGATGGTCGATTTTATGTCATGTGTATTTCAACTCAATTTTTCAAGGGCAGAAAGGCAGTAACTTGCGAAAGTTCGTATTTTACCAGTAGCAACAAATGTTTTGCAGCACACCTCATGGTGGCTTCAGAGCCCGCAGGAGGCCCCGGGGGCCAGCGGGCAGGAAGGCCTTCCTGGGGGGCCGCGGTGGGGGGCAGGGGAGCGCGCGGCCGGGAGCACAGGCTGCGGGGCCGGTGCGAGGCACGTGCACGTGCTGCCACTTCATTTCTCTCTCGTTCCTCCTTCCTGGCACATGTTCAGCCCATAATTAGGAAGATTCTCCAAGGAGAGAGACTACTTCCTGCCCAGATGACAAGCCGTGGCTTAGGCAGATCACTTCCCAGATGTGACATTCGTCTCCCTGGCAATGCTGCAGGTGGCTCGGCGTTTACATGGCCGGAAAGCTCCATCTGAGGCCCTGATCCTCACAAATACCTTCTTCCGTCACTGGGGCTCGTGCCCAGGCTTTCCCTCTGCAGCTCACTTCCCTCAGAGCTGCAAGGCCCCTCTCGGGAGAAGCAGAAAGGGGAAGAGGGCAGGGGGTGTTCAGAACCCAGTGAAGGGTCGGGGGAGCCCTTCACCCCGGGGCTTCCCAGCTCTCATCACGGGATTGTCCACGCGTTGGTGAACCCTGGCGGCCGGCCACCATCCTCTATCCAGGGCCCAGTGCAGAGTTGACACTCAGTAAATGGCTGTTGATTCAATGGTTGATTGAATAAAATGGGGAAATGGCCCAGAACCACCAGACTTCATGCAGTGTTATGAGTGCAAACTTCATGCTCTGCAGGCCCAAATAAGCGATTTTCAAGCGCCAATATCTGCAGTTCAGGCATGTCCAGGAGCCCCACACCTAGAGCCTGGAGTCCTATTTTCAAGGGAATGCTCTGATTTGAGCCTCACAGACCAATATAAGTGACAATAACTGACATTTTGGTAACATAATAATCCAAAATGAGCACTGTTGCCTCGTGACATGTATGTCTAGATGGTCTGTTTTACATCAAACAGACACAGGCCTACTTTACATTGAAAGATTTCTTTTCAGTGAGTATAAATGCCCATCAACAAGTGACTGGATAAAGAAGTTGCGGTACAAACACACCACAGAATAACTCTCAGCCCTGGAAAGGAGAGAAATACTGATACACGCTACAATGTAGATGAACCTTGAAAACATGATGCCAAGCAAAAGCAGCCAGACACAAAAGGTCACATGTCGTATGATTCTTTTTACACAAAATGCCCAGAATGGGCAAACCCACACAGACGGAAGACAGATGAGTGGTTACTAGGGGAAGAGGGGAGAGAGAACGGGTCTGGAGTGTTCTTCTGGGGTGATGGAGAAGTTTTGAAACCAGAGAGGTGGTGGTTGCACAGCACTGTGAGGGCACTAGATGCTGCTGGATTGTATCCTTTGTTTATTTTCTTAAGTATTTGATTTTATTTTTATCTGGGGGAGGTAATTAGGTTTACTTGTTTATTTTGACAGAGGCCCTGGGAATTGAACCCAGGACCTCGTGCCTGTGCAGCACGCGCTCTACCCCTGAGCTAGACGCCTCCCCCCGCCGAATCGCACCCTTTAAATGGTTCGTTGTATGTGGAGTTCACCTCAATGAAGAAAATCCAAGCAGACAATAACCTGTAAGTTAAGATTACGAGGTGTGCAAAATGATGCAGCACAAAGTATAACACAGATTTTTTTTTTCTCATTTGGATATACTTTGCCAGTTGCAATCACAAGATCCAAATGCCACGCTGTCCAGGTAAGAATGGTTTCCTAATTTCTCTCCCTTGTGATTTCTTGTTCCACGTCTGGCTTCCTGGCTGGCTTCCCAAGGGAGGAGGGGGAGCTTTTTCTGTCTTATTCTTTGTATTCCTAGCACCTAAATTGGCTCTTGGTATGTAGTAAATGTCAAATAAATGTGCATTGAATAAGTGAGTGACACCAGCATCTGAGCTTCACTTAGCCTGGGTGAGGGGTGGAGGGTATCATGGGCCAGCTCTTCTCAACCTGGAACCCATCATCGGGGACCTTGTCAAAATGCAGATTCTGATTCATAGGTCTAGGGTGGGAGCTGAGATTCTGCATTTCCAAAAGTGCCCAAGGATACGGATGCTACTGGTCCACCAGCTCCTGGAGGAGCAAGGGCCCAGGCATGCCGGACCCCAAGCCTTTTCATGGAAGATCTCACCCAGCCTCCCTGAACACTTCCTGGTTACCCTGGGGAAGATGATTAAAGCAACTGGCAATTTTTTCCCATGATTCCAATGTAGGCTGTCATTCCAAGGAAAATACGTCCACTTCAATTCAGAACGCTTGGTGCTCAATGTTTTCTTACGTGTGGCAGGGGAGGGGGAGGGAAAGTCTGTGGCCCCCTCCCCAAAAGAAACACGCTGTTCTTCTGCCTTTGTGTTTCCGAGCATGTACACGCAGTTGGAATCACAGCTAATAAACAGGTCATCTTGTACTTCCAAAACAAAAACGTGCCGTGTTTCAGTAGAATAGCAACTGTACATTAAAAAGCTGTCAACTTCACTACAATTTCCCTGAACCTTGCACTGCAGAAAGATACCTTGTCACTCAGAGTCGAGTGCAGTTTCACTGAAATATCTCCTTGTCTGCGTAAATAATGAGCAGAATTGCATGAGCGTATCTGGCCCCAGCCTCCTCTCCCCACTACTCCCGAAGAAACATGCAAATAGATTTATGGGGTGAGCTTCTCAACACTTCACTTTGAAAACAAAGGCAGGTGGTCCCACCGACCCCAGTGCTGTGTATTTAGGATACAGAGGAGGGAGCTGGGGGTCCCGGGGCAAGGAGGAAAGGGTGATGGTGATGAAAACAGTGGTCTTTGCAGCTTCCAGTCAAGGAAGCCAAACTGCTATTCAACTGTTGTTTTGAGAACACACACAGGTTGCATCAGAAAGTGCTGTAGATGGGAGATATTTGCCGAAGAAGAATGACCCAGACCCCAGAAAGTGTCAGCCCACACAGCCTGCAGATTTCAAGACTCAGTTTCAAGAACAGCTCTGCTACCACCTGCCATTGATAGGATCTTCAAGTCCCTTCAACCCTGTGAGCATCAAGTTCTTTGACTCTCAAAGAACAGTGATACTAGTGATGGCCTCACAAGGTGGAAGCAAATGAGGTGATGAATGCAAAAGTACTTTAAACCCTCAAGTATGATCCAGTTGCTAATCATTATTGTCAGGAGCTTGTCAGTGGAAATCAACGTATGAGCTTTGGCACCAGCCCAACTGAGGTTCCGATCTTGGCTCCATCCCTCACCAGCAGTGTAACTTCAGGCAAGTTTCTTTACCTCTCTGAGCCTCGGTTTCCTCATCTGTTTACAGATGGGGATAACAATGGTATTTACCCTTGTGGGGTGATTGTAAGGATTTGATGCAAGAGTGCACGTTGGAACTACTGCCTGGCTGATAGAAAGAACTCAGGAAATATGGTATTGCTGCGGCTGCTGCTGACAGTGACTCCCCACTGACGATAATGACAGTGATGACAAGGAGGGTGATGATAATGGTGATGAAGATACTGATGATGGTGATGATGGTGATGATGGTGATGTTGGTGATGATGGTGATGATGGTGATGATGGTGATGATGATGATGATGATGATGGTGATGATGGTGATGATGGTGATGACAGTGAGATCCCCCATTCCTGAGTGGAGATCTAGATCACTGCATCCTAGGCTCAAGGAACAAGAGAGATGCTGGCTCTGGACATGGAGATTAGGACATATTACCCAGAGTGAGAGTTGGAACTCTAACAAAGACTGATTTATATGAGGATGAATTGGGGAGACTGAGCCAGACCATAAGAGTGGAATCTTTCAGCCAAGAGCTCAGAGGTGGAGGGAGGAAGAAGATGCTTCAGCTGCCTGGCTTGGCTTCATCAGGGGGCTTCCCGGAGCAGGGAAGCCAGAGCCAGTGATTTAAGCAGGTGAAGAAACGGGGAAACTGGCCCTGCATCCTCGTGCCACAGAAGCCCTTTGCTGGCTTAGCAATCTCCACCTGCATCCCCCCGGGTCTTTGGGACCTAGGGCTGGACCCAGTGCAGAATAAAACATTATATTCAACTTCTTCCTAAGTATTTATTTAAGATTATTGACTGTATCACCTCCACCCCACAAAACGAAGGGGAACTCAGAGATCCTCTTTTCCCTGAGATTCTACTGCACAGTGATGATTACCATCGCCTGAAAATATACACATGAGAGACTCTAAAAACCAGTGGTGTACAGAGCCAGTTTGTTCCAGATCACCAGAGCTGACTGTTAAATATTCAGGAATTTTGCAAGCCATTTGTTAAACACAGCCATTATTAAAATTAAATTAAATAAGCTTACAATTGAATAAGTTATATTAAAAACAAAGGCAATAAGTACTTAAAATTCTTCACTCCCAGTCGTTTTCCTACATCTTACCATTACCTATACTCTTGAGGTTTATTTGCATCGACTACATCCGTGTGGTGAAAATACTATATGCTCATTTACCACGCTCAGAGTAATCTTTCTAAAATGCAAATGTGATCATATCCCCCTTAGTGGCTTCCCCCTGCCCTCAGACAAGGTCCAGACCCCTGCCATGGCTTCCTAGTCTCCTTCCTCCAGACCCATCTCTTGCCACTCCTGCCTTGAATTTCAACCTGCAAATGCTGACAGTCTTTCTGTTCCTGGAGTACACTATGCCATCCTCCTCCTTCGGGTCTTTAACCCACGCTGTTACCTACACTCGAGAGGCAAGGAGGGCATGAACCGTTGCAAAATGGTGTGATAAGCACGCAAGGAGTGTGTAACCAGCTCAGGGAGTGCTCAGAATGCAGGTCCAGTCCTTGGGAAGACATTGATCAGAGAAATTTTCAGGATAACAGGACTTTCCATCTTTTTATGTATTTTGTGTTTTGAAAAAGTATTACATGCGCATGACACAAAATTCAGATGATACAAAGCACGTGAAATGAAGAGTAAGTCTCTTTCCCCTTCCTGTCTCCCAAGAATCTCCCTCGCCCCTGAGAGGCCACCTCCACAGGTGGACCTCATTTTATTGTGCTACACGGATCGTGCGCTTTTTTCATTAATTGAAGGTTTGTGGCAACTGTGCATCAATCACGTCTATGGGCACCATTTTTCTAACAGCACTTGCTTACTTCATGAGCTCACTTCCGTATCACATGTCGGTAATTCCTGCGACACTGCAAGCTTTTCCATTATTATTGTATTTGCTATAGCAATCTGTGATCAGTAATCTTTGATGTTACTATTGCAAAATGATTATGACTTGCTGAAGGCTCAGATGACGCTTAGCATTTTTTGTAACAAAGTATTTTTAAATTAATGTATGCACATTGTTTTTTTAGACAAAATGCTATTGCATTAACAGGTAACAGTTAATAGGTGACAGCATAGCTTTTATACGTACTGGGAAACCAAAACCTTCATGTGACTCAATTTATTGCAATACTCCCCTTCCCATGGTCTGGGACCAAACCTGCAATGTCTCCAAGGTATGACTGTATTATAATTTTTTCGGATTATCCTCATAACAGGAATTTTAAAATAAGGGTGAGGGGAGCCATCTAGAATATCCATCCCCTATATACAATTGTTACTACTTTTCATTTTTCAAGAGTTCCCTTCCAGGCCCTGTTCATTCATGGGCAAGGATAATTTTTGCAAAACTGTAACCAAACCAGATGTACAATATTGTATTCTGCTTCTCCAACTCCGCACTCATCATTCTATCTTGAGCATGTTCCCTATTGCCTGAACTCTTCATAATTATTGCTTTTAATTCCTATAGCACCAAATCTCCAACTTTAAATGTGGACTGGTGGAACTGTCATGACCAATATCCTTAAAAAGTTGGATTCTTTTCTGAATGCTCTTTTCATAAAAATCACTGTGCATATATTTTCATGTCATGCAAAAAGAAGTGGAGGTACAAATTCTTTCCTTTTTTTTTTTTTAAATGGAGGTACTGGGAATTGAACCCAGGACTTCATGCATGCTAAGCATGTACTCTACCACTGAACTATACCCAGCCCCCTCCCTGCAAATTCTTTCTTGAAGCAAGAGTGGGGAATGCTCATTTAATTGACTTGGATCAACTGTCCAACTCAACTTTTTTTGGCCCAACCCTAGTGCATTGAACGGTGGCCCCCCAAAAAGATAATGTCCCCAGAACTTGCAAACATGACCTTGTTTGGAAAGTGGGTCTTTGCAGATGTAATTCTGTTAAGGCTTTTGAGATGAGCTCATTCTGGATTATCTGTGTGGGTCCTAAATCCAATGAAAAGTGTCCTTACAAGAAAGACCAGGACAGAGAAGTTAGAAAACACTTGTCCAGATGGGCAAACAAGACATATACACATGTAACCAGAGCCTCCCCAGGTCTCACCCTCTTACAGGTAACTCGTTACGTCAGCAACTCCAACTGAAAGTTCAGTGGGACTTCATCTGTTGACAGAGTCTTGGGTTCAAGGCCCTTATGAGGCTCAATCACTTTTGCTGACCTTGGATTTTCCCATTGAAGTTCGCCTTTCTAAGCACTAAAAAAAAAAGAATAAAAAAAAAAAAAAAGACCAGGAAAAGACACACATTGAGGAGAAGGTCATGTGACCACAGAAGCAGAGGCTGGAGTGATTTGGTCACAAGCCAGGGAACACCTGGAGCCACCAGGAGCTGGAAGACACCTGGCAGGATTCTCAAGGCAACACCTTAATTTCAGGCTTTTGGTCTCCAGAACTGTGAGAGAATCTGTTTCTGTTGTTTCAGGCCATCCAGTGTGTGGGGCAGCTTGTTACGGCGGCCAGAGGAAATGCAGACCCCCGCCAAAGCCACAGCCAGACTGTCCCTCCTCGTCCCCGGCTTCTCCCGGGAATGAGCATCTGTGCTGAGGGACGGGCACCCCACGCCTCATGGTCTGCCCGTTGTGAAAATGCCCTCTGGCAACAAAACCTCAGGTTCAACAGCACAGAAATCCCACCGGATATAATCTATATCAAGGTGAACCCTTTCTTTTTTTCACTAGTCTAATGGCCAGCGGGGACCGATGAAGTCATTAGCTGAAATCACCAAGCATTTAAGGGGTTGAAATGAAGGAGGAGGGCCCCGGGGTGCCCTCAAAGTATTGAAGGATCAGGTCATGCTGGGCTCCATTAAATACCGTATTAATTGAATTCTTGCCGCCTTGGCGGAACCAAATGCTTGATAGGATCAGCGTTAAGTCTGTTTGAGCGCAGTGAACTTGTCTCACTAAACACCACTCGGTGTCCTTGAGGCCCCTCCAACTGCACTGGCCACCCACCCCAGGGGGCCAAGGCTTTCCTAAGCAAACTGGCCTCTTGGATTTGGGGGCTAATATGCTGAAAAGAGGTTCAGATTCCTTTCATTGTTATTTGGTTCAAAGTGAACATGGGCAAAGCCCTCTTCCCAGGATCTTGTCATTATTGACAACTGGCGAGAGAATTTCAGGCCACTTAAGACACACTCTGTGGCAGCTCACATCCCACAGAGCAGGGAGGAATCAGAAAGGGTCCTCCGGTAAATATCTAAAAAATTTCTCTCCCTGAGAACCCCAAGATGAGAGTTACAGCATAAAGTTAATAAATAAAACAAGTGGGCAATCTTGTGGCGACATTTTCATTAGCCCATTCTCTTCCTGTCTCATTAGCCTTCGTGGGGAGAGGAAGGATTGTTTTAATTAGCAGGGCTGAGAAGTCTTACTTGGGTTGCCTCCCCTCCCGCTGTTCCCAGGACGACCCTGTCGGCTTATAAATACAATACGAATCATTACAGCCCGCGATGCCACCTCAGAAGGCGACAGGAGAAAGAGACTCCACCCCAGTCCGTGTTAAGCAGTCTTGGGACAATGTTCTTTCACTAACGCATCCAAGCATCATTCAAGCGTAGTATTGGGCTTTATCAAACAGCTCAATATCCTCTCATGGAAAAGCTCTTTCTAGTTTGGGACCAGCCATGTGTTACTCTTTTCTTCCCTTTTGTGCCCCAGGCTGCCCAGGCAGAGCGCACATCTGACAGGATGGCCACGGTCGATGCGATCACGGTTCCAAGGTCCCCGAATGGATTTACTTGCTAAGTGTGCAGCATCAAGAGGCCGACCAGAAACGACCCCCCAAGCCCCTGACGGGTCATATACGTGTTCCCACTGCTCTTAGGTACTTGGTGGCTGGATAACACACGTGTTGATATTAATGGGGCCTCAGTGATACAAAGTTCCGCACTGTTTTTCTCTTCCATGAGGCCAAATTGCAGATTCACAGCTTTCAGCCACCTGTGCACATTGCTGTGTCTTCCTTCACAGAGAACGCTCTGTCTTTAAATCTTAAAATGAAAGTTGTCTTAAGTTTGAATTGAAAAGTAAATCTAGGCGCTCACAGAAATGCCAAGGTGACTGTGCACTAGGAAACAGTCTCCCAGCTACTCATTACACCGTTTATTGATTCGCTCATGCGACAAACATTTATTGAGCACCTACTTTATGCCGAGCGCTGCAGGCGCTGGGGAGAAAAAGATGAATGAGATCTGATTCCTGCCCACAAGGAACGAACCCACCACAACAGACACTATAAATACATATGCTAACAGCAATGACAGGGATACACACAGAGTATTATGGCGGCAAGGTCGGGGGGAGCACATGAAACATCCCAGAATGGGGCTAGGTTCACAAACGGCCTCCAGGGTGGGGGGACTCAAAGCTGAGTTTTAAATGCCGAGTGAGGAGTGGCCACGTGAGAATGGAAGGCTGGGGGTGTGTGCAGAGAAGCAGCACCTCGGGCAGGGGCAACAGCCTCCGGCAGGCAACCGGTCACCCCACCGTGGGTGTCCATCCTCATGGAGGTGATGAGGCAGGGACCACGCACCAAAGTGAAACCTCAGCAACAGGAGGACAGGTGACCAGCTGTGTGGAGCTTGTGCGCATTATCCCTCTTTCCCTGTCATTTCCAAGATTTCAAATTTATTCCAAAGAGTGGTGTATTTTTTTTTAAGAAGAACTCACAACCACTTAACTTGAGCATCTATTATGTGCCAGGCTCTGTATAAGATTCTTGGAATAGAAAAATAAGGAATGCTCCCTGTCCCCAAGGATTACAATACATTAAGGTGATCGCCACCATGAAATTGCATACAAAGAACACAAAGGCAGTACTCGTGTGATCGAGGGAGTCAGGGAAAGTGGCACAGAAGAGGTTGTATTTGGACTAGGATTTGGGGGATGAGAACGTATTTTTTTCCAGCCCAAGAAAAGAGTGAGGAATTTGTTCCAGGAAGAGAGAACAGTCTGTGCAAAGGCCCGGAGGCAGGAGAGGCCAGGGTATAGGTGGGAAGCAGCAGAGAGCTCAATATTCTCAGAGCATGAAGGTGGAGAATAACTCATGAGTTAGGCAAAGACCAGACCATGAAAATTTTTGCCAGACAAGACTCTAGATTCTATTGCATAGGAGATAGAGGGTCATTAAAGATGACAGGCTAACGGTGGAGCGCCTCAAGGGAAAAACAAACAAACAAAAAAACAGGGCCACCAGCGTATGTAACTCTTGTTTATTGCAGCGCCTTCCACAGCTTATCACCAAAGAAACCTTTAAACTGCCAATACATTCATTCATTCTCTCTTTCATTCTTTACACTCACGATGAAATTCAGAAAAAGAGAGTAAAGAAAACAATCCCTTTTTAAATCGCATCCAAAACAGTAAAATACTTAGGAATAAATCTGACCGAGGAGGTGAAAGACACACAGAGAACAACAAAACATAGATTAAGGAGATTAAAGGTGACTTACAGAAATGGAAAGCTATCCCATGCTCTTGGACTGGAAGAATCAACCTTGTTAAAATGGCCAGACTGCCCGAGGCAATCTACAGGTGCAACGCGATCCCTATCAAATTACCCAGGACGTTTTTTCACAGAACTAGAACAAAGAATCCTAAAAT
Source organism: Camelus ferus (assembly GCF_009834535.1). Lineage (NCBI taxonomy): Eukaryota > Metazoa > Chordata > Mammalia > Artiodactyla > Camelidae > Camelus > Camelus ferus. Next base: position 71,664,668 of record NC_045699.1, on the reverse strand, counting down.
TTACATGGAATCACTCTTTCTTTCATATGCTCACTCATTCATCTATTCAAGAGACATTATAGAGTGCCCATGATGTGCCAAATGCTTGCTAAAAAACTTGAAATAAAGGAACGAAAAAGACACAGTCCTTGCCCTAGAGACACGCACAAGTTCACTGCAGGGAGCGAGACAGAAAGGGGAGATTTCAAAAGAGTTTAACGTGAAGGAGGCACGGAAGGTACTGGCAGACCAGTGAGTGCCTTCCAGGACAAGCTTCTTAAACTAAACCTTAAAGAATGTGTAGGAACAAGGCAGCTACACAGTGAACAGGCCAAGGGGAGAAGTGTCTGGGGAAGGTGAGAGCGCACCCAGGTGGGGCCAGGCAGCAGCTGGAGGCAGGGCTGCAACCTAAGGGAAGTGCAGACGGTGTGCAGAAACTTATCAGATCACCAGACCCTCCGTAAAAGCCAGACATTTACCTGCAAGGAACATTCAGACCAATGGCCTTCCTCCCAAACTCTTTGCACCCCCTTCTCCCTCATCCCCAGGCACTCATACACCAGCACATCACCAGGTCCTGCCCAAGTCTACCCCCAAATTTGCTCCAATTTGCCCTTTTGTCTCCATCTCCTCCACCCTCATTCAAGGATTGCATTACTTCATTAAGTCCCCTAATGTTTGTCCCTGCGGCCACCCTCGTGCTCCACAGTCCGTTCCCTACTCTGTGAAGGAGGGCCTTTCCAATGCCAATCTGACATGTCCGTCTGCCTCCAGTCCCGACTCCTGCTTCACAGTCTTCACTGGCTCCCCATGACTCTTGGGCCTGAAGTCAAACTCCTCAACTGGCCTCCAACAAGGCCCTGCATGACCCAGTCCCAGGCAGACGCAGTTTTCTGCCTCCTACAACTCTCTCCCATTCCCAGGCTCCAGCTGCTCCAGACTTATTTCAGTGCCTCGAATCTCCAAACTCTCTCCCACCACAGGCTCTTTGCGCTTGCTTTTCCAAGTGTCTCAGATGCCTTTGTCTTTCCCTGCTGTCTCCCTGCCATGCACGTGCGCGCATGCGTGCCCCCCCCCCCACACACACAGAGTATGCATTCCTCCCCTGGCTAATTAAAATCTCAGCTCAATTTTCACTTCCTCCAAGAGGTCTTCCCTGACACCCCAGCCAAGTGAAGCCTCTCAATTAGCTGCACCATGAACATCTTCATTCTTATCACGGCTGCAATCCTACATTTATTTGTGATTCTTTGGTTAATGTTCATCTCCTGATTAGACTGTAAGGTTCCACAAGGCCGATGACCACGTCAAATTCTGCTCACCAACATCTCTCTGATGCCTAGTCCAGGGCCTGGCACACAGGGTGGAAATTCAGTAAAGTATCTGCTGACTAAAACAATGGGTGGATGGATGACTAGACGGATGGAGAGATGGACGGACAGCTGGGTGGATGGATGACTAGCTCTGTGGGAGACATAAAGAAGCATGTTGTAGAGTCTGCTTGTAAGGAGCATCTTACAGGTGGCTAGTGATCCAAGTCAGTCACGCTTCAGGATTAAACACCAAGAACAAGGCAAAAGTGCCACAGAAGCCACAGGGTCACATGTGATCGATCGTCCCATGAGTGATCCACGCCACACTGGGGACGTGAACATAGAGCTCCAGGTGCTTGCGTGCCCACAGCCCCCACCGAGACAGCATCCCCTCAAGTTCAACACAAAGGATGCCGCCCTGCAGATTGCCTTGTTATCCTGACCACAACTTACGGACCTGAGACTAGGACCCGAGTCTAAAGCAGTCGCATGTTGAAGTCCTAACCCCTAGGACCTCAGGATGTGACTTGATTTGACCCACCATGTCATTGCAAAGGTAATTTGTTAAGACAAGGTGATAAGGGACCTAGAGTGGGCCCCTAATCCAGTATGACTGATGTCCTTGTAAAAAGGGGATATTTGGACATAGACATACACACAGGGAGAACGCCATGTGGCCGTGGAGACGGCCTCTCCAAGCCAAAGAATCAGGCCTGTAACAGATCCTTCCCTCAGAAGGAACCAGCTCTGTTGACACCTTGATCTCGGACTTCCAGCCTCCAGAACCTCCAGGCAATCAATTTCTGCTTTTAAGCCACCCAGGTTGTGGTCACTTGTTACTCCATCATCCCCAGCCAACTAAAGCAGAGGGCACGACCACTAGACCCAAGAATGACCAGCAAAGTCCTGACGGGGCGGTGGCATTCAGGCTGGGTACCACAGGGAAGGGCAAAGGGGCAGAGTGTTCACACAGGGAAGGAAGCAGTGAGCAGGCTGGAAGGCGAATCTCATCTCATCTCAGGAAAGAAAAACATTTCGCACCCAGATGGAAGAATCAGGGCTCCTTAGGCTGCGGGAAAGTCTGTGCTGAGCTGTTCAAATCTGGGGGAGGTTGGCGCACATGTGTCTTAAAATGTACTCTCCCCAGCCTGGAAATAACTCCACTGCAGACCCATCGTGCTGATAAATTCCTCATATTACTAGGCAGCATCTTCTTTATATTTAGATTAATAACCACGTAATGATCACCTTGGCTGATTTAGAGGATGTCATTTTAACAAATTATGGTTTAGATCCGTCTTCTCTTTCCCTCTCCCTCTGCCCTCCCCATATTATTCCTGAGGAAGAAACCAATTAATAGCAGCTTGACTGTTGTAATGCAGCCTGCTGAACAATGTTGCACTGTCTAATGGAGTTTTAATTTCCCCACGGTGAGTCAATATTTGCTGTAAGAAAGAAAAATGTCACCATAAACCACCGCCCCCAGATGAATTTGGTAGCACACAGGGTGAGAGAGACTTCTTTTTTAGGCAAACGGTGATGGAAAACGGATCTGGGGGTGGAGGGACTTCACTCTCCACAGATAGGGTTGCTTGTGGTTTTTGCTTCCTCCTTCAGACAATGGTGGCTAGTAAGTATTTTGCTTTGCAAATGCAGGTAACTGTCAGAGACCACCCCCCACCCCAGTTTAAAGGGTCTGAAACAAAGTCATTACAATATAGAAAAGGGACAATTTATTCCGGCCTCTTAATAACTTGTGGGCAGCAGAGAGAGGGGAACATACAGTGGGCATCCCTGTCTGAAGGCATTATGGGGCTTTTCTCATTCCCCCCGACTAGGGTTGCAGGTGGAAACCAAATCCCACTTAAAAAAAAAAAAAAGAAGTGTTAGACTTCTCAGGATCGTGGGAGGAAATGAAGTTCTGCAATCCCCTCTCTCGTAATAAGTCTGTCCAAAAATGATGCTGCTCGTTCTGTTGAAAGATAGTTTCATTTCCTCCTCAAGATTGGTATGAAAAATTTGCCCTGCCAAATGAACATTGTGTACGGAGCTTGTCACATCCTTTCTCCTGACACAAATAAAAGGTAACATTGGGTGGCGGCGTGTAAAACAGCTCTGACAAGGCAGCAAAGGGAGACAAAGAAAGATACATATTTTGATTCTCTCTGGTTCAGAAGCTGGCGGGGCGGGCGGCGGGGCGGGCTGCCGCGGAGTGGCTGGCCAGCTCGCGGGCGCGTCAGGTAGCAATCGAACAAGTCACTTTCATGTAGATTTCCAACGGTATAATGACCCTGTTTCCAATTAGCCAAAACATGACAAAAATCCCAACTTTTAGAAGTGGCGCAAACAGCCAGGGAGAAGCCGGAATGAGTGACAAGGCGCCTCATTCAGAAGTTCACGGGTGCCCCGCGCAGCTGTAATTATGAGTTCCAACACGGTGGGAAATGATTCCTAGTGTGTTGAAAAATAAATAAGGTAAATGATCACCCTTTCATTAGATCCGTACTCATATCATATAAGTACCCTTTTTTTTCCTATTAAAATTGTTGATTGAAGGCCGTTAGCTGTTTATCAGCTCAAAATTACATTTCTGCTCTCTTAGGGGCTGCCGCTGTTAAAAATCACACTCCGAGCCTAGTTAGTAACAAGAAAAGACTCCTAAAACTGCATTTTCGGGGGGGGGGGAGAAAAAACACGAGCAAGAAACCCAGATTGCACCTTCCCATCCCCAAAGGCATCACGCTTCTTTGTTCTGCTAAGAAAAATTAACCTCAATCTCAGCTCCGGGTCCCTAGATTGATTATCATAGTCATTTAAATACTGTAATCTCATTTTCAGCATTGGGATAAGGACGGGGGTGGGGAGAGGGAGGGAGAAGCCCGGGGAGCGGGGAGTGGGGAGCCAGGCGGGAAGGAAAAGAGAAAACAGAATAAATTATCTGACAAAGGGAAGCAGGCCTTTCGGCTCACAGAGCCTATTTCGGATCCTTCCACTTGATTGGAAAAGTTGATGAAGTTTAAATGAAGCAGAATTAGAACCTCAGGCCACTGAGTATTGACGGGGCTGCGCGAGAACGTGCAATTCAATAGCCCCGGTTGCAGCAGAAAACAAGGGAAAGGCCTAAATGGCATAATCTTCAATCGCATCTAACATCCACGCTGACGAGGCAGGGTAATGAGTTAGGCCAGATCGGGCCTGTTGGTTAAAGAAATTAATCCCTCCTGCCGCCCGCGAGCCGGGCTTTGAAGCCCATTGTGCGGGCCGTCCCGGGCTATCTAAATGCTAACTAACCGTGGGGGTGAGCAGGACTGTGCTTTTCATTGCTGGCGCTAATCTGGTAACAATTTGCTCTCTCTGATTAGGGAGGCGGGAGGGGACACTGCATGAGTGGGAGATGGGGGGGCGCCTTCTCTTTGAAAGGGTGGGGCCACTCTGGTCAGGCTTGATGGATGTTCGCCCCCAGCCGGCCGGGCTCCCTGGCCGGCAGATGCACAACTTTAGAAAAACCTCAACTCCAGGCTTCTGTGGGAAACCAACTATCCACGCTCCTTTTCTCCTTACGCCTTGTCTCTTCCTAAAACTATGCGTGCTGACACCAGAAGTGCAGACTTCACCTGGAGCCACCCTAACCTGATGCCCACATCCTCCCTGCCTGCCTTCTGCGCATCACGCTCCCTCCAGACTTCTCCTCCAGATGTACCCAAGCTCGCGGCATCCAATTTCTCACCTTGCCTAGTCATTTTCTACGTCCACCATGACCTTCTTCCTCCTCTCAGCCTGGCTGAGCCCTGCTTGGTCTTCTAGCAACATCACTGGACCACTCCAGGCCACGGGGCCCTCCTCCTAACTGTTCTGTACGTCTCATATATCAGAGTCACGCTGGCCCTATTGGTTTCAGCCTCGTGCAGCAACTGCTAGGTCTGTCTGCGTGCGTGTGCGTGTGTGTGTGTGTGTGTGTGTGTGGTGTGTGGAGTATGTGCCAAACTAGATTGTGAGCTCCTTGGGAACAGAAAGCACACTTCTGGAGGAAGATGACCTTCTAGGTAGATGTAGATGTGGATGATGGAGCTGTAGATGGACTGGGTTCTTCTCTCCCAGCAGGACAAAGGCGTCTCTGGGATGACAGTGTGGCCCAACACATGAGGACCATGATAAACTGTGGAACTGCCAAAGAGTGGGAACTCCCACTCTGCCTTCTACCCTCTGCAGGACCTTGGGCATGTAACTGAGTCTTTCTGAGGTCAACACTCCAACCTTGCCAACCTGAGGTCATACGTATAAAAGTCAGGCGCTTGGCAGGTACCCAACAATGGGAACTGCTGCTGTCACGAAGTTCTTTCGATTTACACAGTGGTCATGACCTCAGGCTGTGGCGTCACAGACCTGGTTCAAAGCCTGGCTCCTCCACACACATGCTGGACGACAGTGGGCAACTTGTGTGACCTCTCTAAGCCTCAGCTTCCCCATCTGTACAATGGGAATGGTGGGAATCCGGTCTCTTAGGATTGTTGCAAAGGTTTAAGAGAGCCGGTGCCCAAGAAGGGGCGGCACAGTGCCTGGCACACAGTGGGCTCCACGAAGGGTGTCAGCTGGCCCAGTGGGTCAACAGCCAGGAGCTCCCTGGAAACCCAGACTCCTGGCCTCAGCCTCCTGGTCCCCTCCGCAAGCATCCTGTGAGGTGGTCCTTGGAGGATCCGCCGCTGGAAGCATGCAGCTGCCTAAGGAAAGACGGAGCTTGCAGAAGCACCAGACGCTTTCCCTTTAGAAAGGGAGTTTCTGGAAGACTTGCTTAAACCTCTGAATTTGTGCCCACTGGGTGCCTACGGAGAGAGCACAACCCTGAGTGACAGTTTACAAGGGTTTTGGAGGCAGCTGTGAAGCCCTGCACTCGGTCCTAGGGGATCCCTCGGAATCACCCCAGCAGGTTCCCTCAAACAACTTGGTAAAAACTCAGAGCATGGCAGACTGGAAGCTTGTTTAACCTGCAAAAAGTAAACAGACCGCGGTCGATAACCCTAAACAGTCGCATTGCTTGTCCCGCCCATGATGCTCTGAACACGCGGCCTGGGAGGGGTCAGGAGGCACTTAGCATGTCTGCTCCAGCAGAGCAGGGCCCTTGGCAATTCTTGGGTGAACCCTCAGCATCCTGCAGCCGGCAGACACCCCTCTGTTGGCTGCTGTCCCTGTTGGTGCGGGGAGGGAGGGAGGGGCTGGCACTGCAGACCTGCTGTTGATTTCTGGGCGTGTCTCCCCCCCTCTGATCTCTGTCTTGTTTATTCTACTTGTTCCGGTCCCTGCAGGTCTCATGGCCTCACTCCCTGCCCAGCTCCTCTCACTTGCCTTCCCTGGTGCTTCACTGCAGCTTCTGAAGTTCCAAGGTCCTCCTTGCCTTGGAGGCCCAACACCTCTTGTTTTGTCTGGAACACTCTCGCCCATGGCCCACCCAAACACGACACACACACTCGACCACCAGCACCACTTAACTGACCGGCTCTACTCATCTCAGAAGGTCGGGCTGAGATGTCACGTCCTCAGGGTAGGACATCCATGGCCTCCTGGTGGACGCCTCTTGGCACCTCCGCCACCTCCGTGGGGTTATCCTATGCCTTGGTAAGAGGTAGTTGCCTGATTGCCTGTCTTCTCCAGGGCCCTGAGCTCCCCACAGGCAGGAACTAAGTCTCTGCTGTCCACAGAAGGACCCCCAGGCCCAGAGCACTGCCTGGTACCTAACAGCCCCTCCATAAACGTTTTGCAAATGGTCAAATGAGCAAATGAAAGGTGGGCTCTGGGAGGTTCTCAGGGGAAAAGCCACTCAGATGTGCAGAAACCGAGGCTTCCAGACATCCCAGAGTTTCACAGGAGATTTCAGAGTTAACAGGAGTGTGCAGGAGACTGTGAGCTCAGGGCTGTGGTCCGTGGCCGGTGTGACTGGTTCAGGAGGAGTATGGAGTGCCAAATGAATGAATGACACGTAGCCTGGAGGGGAACTGAGCACCCTCAAGTCTGGCCATCCAGTGCATTTCCCCCCATCCACCTCCCCCAAACATGCCACCCCTTTTCCTGGAAAGCTTTCTCCCTTCCCTGGTCAATAGGTGATTTACCCCGAAGCTAACAGAAGGTAAGTCTCAGGGCCCTTCCTTGCACACGGCCCCCTCCAAGGCCCTGGACTTGATTTCTGATGTCATTTATCACTTGGTACTGTTTTTTCAAGAGAGATCCCCAAACTGCATATGCTTCAGGTCACCAAAAAATCTCCACCTCTGCCCCCACCTCTCCTTACTAATCTTTGTGTCAAGATTCAACTCAAATGATTGGATAAAGATGTGGTGTGTGTACATATATATACATACAAACATGCAGACATACATACACACACACACACACATACACATAATGGAATACTACTCAGACATAAGAAAGAATGAAATAATGCCATTTGCAGCAACGTGGATGGATTTGGAGATTATCCTACTAAGTGAATTAAGTCAGAGAAAGAAAGACAAATATCATGATATCACATATGTGGAATCTAAAAGAATGACACAAATGAACTTATTTATAAACCAGAAACAGACTCACAGACCTAGAAAACAAACTTATGGTTACCAAAGGGGAAAGGGGAGTGGGGAGGGATAAACTAAGTTTTTGGGATTAACAATACAAACTACTATATACAAAATAGATCCATAACAAGGTCTTAGCGCCCGTGCTTAGGGGTAGAGCACAGGGAACTATAGTCAATATCTTGTAATAACCCAAAATGAAAATGAGCATATGTACATGTAAAACTGAGTCACTACGCTGCACACCAGAAACTAATGCAACATTGTAAATCAACTACACTTCAAGAAGAAGGAAAAAAAAAAGATTCTGCTCGAGCCATCCAGTCCATGAGACCTCCCCTCACCTGCCCCCACCCAGGCATAGCTGCCCTCAAGCACGGAGTAGGAATCCTACCCAGACGGTTGCCCCTGCATCTGTCCCATTTTGATGTTTGTTTTTATGCCTGTTTCTGTCTCCTAGACTGTAGGCTCTTCAAGAGCAAAGCCTCTCCCAGATTGGCTCACCCCTGTATCCCTGGCACCCCGCTCTGCGCCTGGGACACAGCAGGTGATGGAAAGTGTCTGTTAATTCAAGCAGCGTGTGCGTGGCTCGTACTGCCACTGCTTTCCCTGTAGTGCTCACAGAATCCTTGAGTTGTCTGTTCTTGTCCGTTTCAGATCTTTGCTCAGGCCAGTCCCTCTCCAGGTGCCTCCTCTTCTCCTGCTCATCTGGTGGAATCCAACCCATCCTATGGCCCTGGCCTGGGGCACAAGCTCCCTGAGCTGCCCCGGATGCTCCAACGCTGCTCCCGCCTCCCCTCCCAAATATGCCTCCCGGTACCTCTCCTTCCTCCTTTAATAACTTTTATTATTGATTTTAATGTGCAAAACCTGGTTCTCCCTTGACCGGGCCATAAACTCCTTGGAAATGAATTCTTAAACCTCTTGTGTTCCCACCCGTATCTTGCACATTATAGGTGTGCGATAAACATTTGCTCATTGACGGATGGGTTCATTAACAATCTCAGACACATACTAAAAAAAAACTTTTTTCAGCCAATCTCTCTGTTCTTAAAGATCTCCGGGAGACGGTGGGAACATCTGAACGCAGTTCCACTAACAGGGATGTGAAGGCGGCATTGCAACGCGGCACTACGGCCAAACGCACGTGTCCAGCAAAGCTGACCCCAAAAGCTGCCAGCAAATTTTCAAATTCCCTCCACTGCAATGCTATGGCCATAAGGTCACCCCTCTTGAGGTCTTCTGGGGCGCCCCCCGCCTTATGGGAGGCGGCGGATGGCTGGGGCTCCCCTGATGCAGTGACGCAGCTTGGACGCCGTGCTACTGGTCCCAAACGGCCAACCACCTGGCAGTGGTGTGGCCTTTCACTAACTAACGATGGACTTTGAAATCAAAGCACTTCTGAAGATCCACTCTCGTTCCTCTGGACAAACACAAAAGATTCTGATCCACACGAAGGAATTTATCTTGTTCACTTCTGGGTTCATGGTTCCCCCGCAATGAGTATTGTCTGGTTCCTACAAAGGATCAGAAGCCCCTCTCTGGGGATCATTGTGCATTTTCTAAGATGCTCTTGGTGGGCCATTCTCCCCCCGCGTGCTCCTCGTGGTGACCTTTCTGTTCACTGAGCCACGCTGGTCAGTCTCTTGACCGAACCCTGACGTGCCTTTAAATGACTGGGTGGGAAAAGACAGCTGTTTTCTTTATAAAGCACATTTGTTCGCGTCCGTGAAAGGCTGTACTTAGTGCCGCATCGAAAGCGTAAGGGCGAGGCTGGTCCACCGCGAGTTTAATTCCTCATGCACCCAATCCGGTCTGTTTTCAATCCTAAGTGAGTTCATGCTGAGGAAAACCAAACCAAACCAGGCCCTGGGAAGGCGGTGCGCCAGGGAAACAGAGCTCGGCCAGAGATCGCTCAACAAACCAGCCCCGATGCGAATTAGTTTATCTGATGAATTACTGAATTGTCCGGATTGCTGGAAATGCTTCTTAATTTTTGAGACTACAACGTGGCTGAGGCTGGAGACAGACAAGCCCTGACAGAAACCACCAAACAGACGGAACCTGTAATTAAGGGAAAAGAAACAGCTTCGAAAGGGAGGGTTTAAAATGGTCATAAAATATATGGGGTTGCGGAGGGGTGGAGGCGGGGACAGACCCAAACAACGATTGGAGAAGCAATTAAAACGAAACCGGCTCATTGCTACAATCTCTGTATTAGGTCTTCAGGAGACCCTGGACCGTGGGGCAACATCGTGAATTCTCCACGTGTTAATGTTTCCTGGTTCAGGGTCTCTCAGCCTCAGCACTACTGACACGGGGAGAGGTGATTCCTTTATCAGAGGGGGCGTCCTGTGCATCGCAGGACACTAGGCAGCCTCACTGGCATCTGCCCACTGGATGCTGGTAGCAGCCCCTTCCCGGTTATGAGAACCAGAAACATCTCCGGACATGGCTGGACGTCCTCCGCAGAGCAAAACTGCTCCCCACCCCAACCGAGAACAACTGGCCTAACTCTAGGACATCATAATCTCTTTCATAAAAACAGTGTCTCCTTGAAATCAGTCTTCATTACATCCTGGGCAGGTGGACAAGGCAGGTTTTAGCACCCATTCTTTACAAATGAGGAAACTGAGGCTCAGACATTAAGCCACTTGAAACCTCCAGAGAGCTAGAAACCGAACTGCTTCCACCCTCAGCCAGGGTGCACCAGCCCGCTCCCGGGCACGTGGCAGCAGGAAGCATGAGATGGGGCGGGTGACAGAGTCTTTCAGCAAGAGCGCAAAGGGGACAAAGAGGAAGCCCTCATCGCCCACTTATAAGTTCGGATTTAGGACATTCACTCAACACTGACTGATGAGAACAAGGCTGTTGGGAGACTGAGCGTCAGAAGCAGGATGATGGGAAATAGCAGAAGTGCCCACTGGGCCCTCCTGGGCCTGGCACCCCTGTGTTGTCTTGCTGACGGCTTACAACTCCCACATAGCCAGGTGCCGACTCTATGGGCCCATTTTACAGAGGGGAAATTGAGGCTCAGAGTAAGTAACCTCACACGTGGCACAGCAAAGAAGTGGCTGAGACCGAGGCCCCCCTTGGATCTGCCTGGCCGCGTGGCCTGACGTCTACACCGTCGTGCTGGACTCTCTCCCCGGTGAGATGGTCGCAGTGTGACGTCTTCCCTGGGCAACCAACTTACTGCTGTAACGTTTGTGATTGCGTGAAAACGCTGGGGCAGCCTGGGACTGTTTTCACAGTCCTCATGTACACTGGGCCAGGCTGCTTGAAGGGAGGCCCAGGGAGCAATTTCATCTGAAGTTGAATTGTTATCGATGACCAACAAATGCTCAAATCTTTTTTTTTTTTTTTTTTTTTAGCAAATACAAAAGTCAGATAAGAAGCACCTGACACTTACAATATATGCTGAAACCAACCAAGACGCAGTACGACTGTGACAGTGCCTCCTCCAGCCAGGGGTCCTGAGCGGGGAGTGGCGGCCCTGCAGGCGGGCCTGAGGTTCAGCAGAGCCTGTGCCCGGGGCAGCGGCCAGCGCTCCAAATACCGGCCTCCAGGACTGGACGCGCCCAGCCTAGAAGTCCAGCCAGATCTGAACGTTGTCACAGTGCTCCCCGCCTGTGACCCAAACACAGAACCAGCACCCCAAAAACGCATCAGCTCAAACAACAGCTGACAAGCCAGGTAGTCTCCAGGGTTAGCACTTCATGCAGAATAACTTGATTGAGTTTCCTTCTTATTACAGTTTTTAAACAGTTAAAGATGTATTTTCTCAAAAAGCAGTCTGAATCAGACATTTTATGAGAACTCTGGATGCTTCTGGAGACTGGTGAACAACTGGAAAAGTGCTGTGCTGTGAAATTTCGTCTGCAGGGCCAGCTGTAAATCAAGAAAACTTTGACTTTTGAATAAAGGGGAAATGGCCTAAATTATACAACAAGCAGCACTTGATCCTGGAAGATTCTGGAAGGTGCTGGAAGTAGCTGCTGACTCTTCAGCCAGGAAGCCAGGACTCGAGAGTTCTTCCAGGAGGAAAGGCCTTCCCACGCACTGCTCTGTGGGGTCAAGCTGCCTTCAGAGATCTTATCTGCACTTACTTTCGAAGCCAAAGCCTTCCTTTTCCAGCGGACAAAGAGGAAAGCGGGCTCCTCACGCAGAGCTGCCCCCCGCTGGTGGGGAGGAGTTTGGGGTGGGCGGTGGTGAAAAGTCTGGGGGAAGCAGCTCCACTTCTGAACCGGCCACAAGGCTGGGCATCAGGGCGTCACTGCGGCCCCTGCTCGCTCCCCGAAGGATGGGCCTGGGCACCGGGAAGCAGGAGGCTTTGATTTAAAAAGAAGAAAAAGTAGAAAAGAAGGACCAAAAGAGAGAGGCAGTCGCAGGGACAGAGGAGCCCACGGCTTCCCCTGGAAACATGAAAGCCGCCCACCGGCCAGCAGAGACTGGGTTGTTAGGACGGGCAGCCCGGTGTCCAGCCCCCTTCCTCGTGTATTGTTTTCTCCTATTTCGTTGCAAATTGGACAGAAAAGGATCTCAGCACATTCTCTTCAACACACAAGCCAAATGTAACATTTTTGCATTTTACTCGAACATAGTAAAAATACTGACCCGCACTGATGTGTTTGTACACCCGTGCGTTTGTCCGCCCACCTTCTCTGCGTTTGTCTCTGACCTCGCGTTGACGTTCACCGGCATGGATATTTATCAGAGATGATAGGCTCTGAGTGGGCACGCCTAATTTTGTAGAGTATTCCAGTTTGAACCCTTGGCTCTAAATAAGAGCTTCCTTGTGATGGCAACTGAAAAAGGCGCCAGCAGTGGTGCCGAGTCTTGTGAACTAGAACTCGAGTTGGGGTGAAAATCTATGAACGCTCCCCATCTAAGGAGGGCAGAATCCTTCGGCCCCAGAGGGCTGAGTTTTTCCCAATCTCCACTCCTGATAGGAATCTGCCCTTTCACCCTTCCAGGTCCAGATCCAGGTCTGTTCCTTTATGAAAGTCTCCCGAGCCCCTGCTCAGGGTTTCCTCTCCCCAAATCTGAATGCTTCTGGGTGGTAGCAAAAACTTGAAATTGACAGGGGGTGACCCATGACACGGCTTGTCTTATCTGTGTGTGTGTGTGCGCGCGCACGCACGTGCATGCACAACAATAAGAACTAACATTTCCTGAGAGCTTTCTTTAAAGCAGGGGCTGTGCTAAGCAATATATATGCCATATGTATGTGCATGCAATATATATATGCATATATGGTATATATACACGTACATACATCCGTCTCCCTAGCTAAACAGTTAACTCTGTGGGCAAGAGCTGATTCCAAACTTGTTTCTATGTCCCCAAGAGAGCTTAGGATGGTGCTGAGAATTTAGTAAACATTCAAGAACTATTTCTTGGCTATCCAGAAATGAGTCAAGTTCACATCAGAGGGGAGGTTGAGTGAAACGATAATGGAATCAGATTCACTGGTGAACATCTTTTGATTGCCTGCCCGACAGATATAACCAGTCTGGGTTGTCATTAATTAACTAGTTGTACATTGTAGCCAAAAAAGCATGGGGCTGGAAGTCAGGTGACATGAATCTCAACCCACGTCTGTGACCAGGTCAGGGTAGCACCTTGAGCAAGTGTCTTCCCGTCTCTGGGCCTTAATATCCTCAAAAAAGGAATTGGACTAGACGTCTGTGAGCCTCCTTCCAGCCCCAAGTGATGTGATTCCATGACTGTCTTCCAAGTGCATGTACTTCTTATTTGTGACATGACCCCCCACCAGAAAAACAAAGTCAGTAATAAATTATGGAAAAAATCGGGTGCCATGATCATTTGCACTTTCCAAGGATGCTCAGTTCAATAAATTCCACCTCTGTACATAGCCTGCCTCTCCAGGGCGACAGAAGATTCAAGGCTGTCAGTGGAGCAAACCAAGCAGTCTCTCCCTATAATTGTATTGACAGGGTATCAGCTGAGTTTCGATGGCAGGAAGGGTTCACCCTGACAGGTTCTGTGAAGGAGCCTTGAAGGCTATTGTAGCAGGATTCTATGTTGAGTCACCGAGTTCTGGGGAAATGAGAATCAAGCAGGGAGAGGCTTGGTTCTTTCTCTATTTAATTTTATTCTTCCCAGAGAGTCACATTTGAAGGAAAACTGGCTAACTGCCCACCGCTTTATACAATAGAATAGAAGCCCTTTCTCACGGAAAATATTTACATCTTCTTGTGGCCACATAAAACACGGGGCTGATTCAAAGTCAGCCCCACTCAATAGCCAGTTGGCTTGGTTTTAAATGAGGCGAAGAGTGATTGAGCAGTTGTAGATAAAACATCTGCTTGGATGTCTGAGTTTTTCACTTTTCACTTGGTTACTGTGGCATCTTGCAGACATGTTCTTGAATAACTGATGTGTGTACGCCCTGGTAAATTCCATGGGTGTGAAACAGCAGTGTTGTGTTTGTTCAGGCAGTGTGTCTGCACTTTAAATGAAAAAAAAATCCTGATCCTATTCGCTGGAGAAAACAATGTCACAACAGCCCCTCCAGTACGGGGGGAATAAATGACTGTTTCTAAGGCGTTATATTCTTCCAATATAGATGCAACCTTCAGATTCAGACTGAGACAAAACCAGAATATACTTCAGCTACAATCAGCCACTGCAGGCATCCCAGGCAGAGGGCACTCCCACCTCCGCTGCACACAACAAGAAAGTGCACAGAAACACGGGGGTCTGAACACCTGCGTCTGTGAAACCGACATGCCACAGGGAAGCAACCCACAGGCCATGTCTCAACAGAAACTTCAGCAACGTATTATTTTAAAAAAGATTTTTTAAGGGCTCCACTATCTTGAATATATTTAATCTTCTCCTTTTCTTGAAAGCTGAAAACGTCAAAGTTTTTTTTCCATAATTTACATTTTCTTTAAAATACAGGAAAGCTGTTTGGGGTGAAACATAGCTTCTATCCCCAGCTCGGCCAGACCCTTGCACGAAGAGCCCACTGCAGACAGCCTCAGCATCCCCAGTGCAAGGCGGGGTCTGGAGAAGGTCACAGTCAAGGTTCTTTCTCCCTCTCAGTGTTTCTGCAACTTTTACGTAGGTCAGCTTTTGCTGGAGAATCTGGTAGCAGTCAATATTGAAATGTGGACATAACCTTAACTACCGTTAGTACCTTATGGCCCGTCAAGAACCAGAGGGAGGAAAGTAAGAAGGAAAGGCCTGCGGTGCTCCTGATGGGACACAGGCTGGGCACAACCACCAGGGCGCCCCCTGCCGTTCGGATCCAGTCACCGCGGGCGTGGCAGCCCGGCTCTGCGGTCTGAAGACAGAGCCCCCGTCGTGGGTCAGTCCTCTCCTGCACATTTTCCAGCCCAAAGTTCAGGTTCAGGAATTAGGACTGGATTCATCTGCAAGCTGTTCAGCTAGTGCCACCCAGAGGCCAAATATTGTGTTTCTTGATATGCAGTACATAAAGGATAAGGGGGCGGGGGGCGGTTTACCTATACATGCATATTATACATGTTATAC
Source organism: Camelus ferus (assembly GCF_009834535.1). Taxonomy (NCBI): domain Eukaryota; kingdom Metazoa; phylum Chordata; class Mammalia; order Artiodactyla; family Camelidae; genus Camelus; species Camelus ferus. Next base: position 71,649,289 of record NC_045699.1, on the reverse strand, counting down.
ACATGTATATTGTACATACGCACGAGTGTATTTGTGTGCACACATATGTGGAAAATGTATGTGTGTGTACAATATGTGTTTATCTATGCATATACATATATATATACTGGTGGGCATCACACGCTACTAATTCACCATGGAGAATAACTCCATTATGTGTCCATTCTGTATTTAAGTAGGAAGGAGTTGGTCCACCAGTAACTGCTTGAATAAAAGCAATGATCAGAGGCAGGGAAGTTGATTCTCCTCTTGACTCCAGAGCGGTGAACCCCCCCCCCCCACACACACACACACACACTCTGGGCCATCCGTCCTCCGACAGCGGCTCTTCTCACCTAGAAATAAGGGAAAGACTTTGTTCCACTTTGGGGAGCCTAGGGAGGGGAGTGTATTAGACGGAAGGGTGCCGATTGTGAGAAGCCAGCTTCTCCCAGCTGCTGGCCCAGGAGCATAGTTCCGGGAAGGCAAGAGAGTCAACGTTTTCATAGGAGCCAATTAACGCAGCTAATTCTACCACGATGTTAAGAAAGCCTAGGTTCCCTGTACCAAAAACAAACAAACAAACAAACAAACAAACAAAACAACTAACAGCAACCCAAACCTGTGGGCTCTAAGCAGCTCCTGGCGTTCAGGTAAATAATTGTTACTGAATTCCGCGGGAATCGGCGGAACTGCGCGCATTTTTAGGAGCACACTGCCCTCCAGTGGCGAAAGATAGAATTGCTCCATGACCCGCTTCCCAAGTGCCAAATCTCAACTAGACTTTTCGTGGGGCTCCAGGAAGGCGCGTGGTGGCCTCGCCAGAGTTGGATGATCACCAATCCCCGAAAGGTGACTAACATGAGGGAGGGTGCAAATAAAAGGGGGGGGGCAATTTAGTTGGAAACCGCGGCTCCCTCACTTGTTGGTGCCTGTAGGCCACCTAAGGCAAAGATTCGTGGGGAGTTTTTTCATCCTCTGAGGGTCGTAATTCCGGGTAAGAGTACGCTTGGGTGGAAATCAACGTGTGAAGTGATGCTTCCACGAGAGATGCAGAATGCCTGCAGCTTGGTAGCAGCCCAGGCTGCATGGGGAGGGGGAGAGGCGGCCTACACCCTGAGAGGGCTGGCAGGTGGTAAGGATGGAGTCTGGGTGCCTCTACCTGTCTGCCACCCCGCGGGTTCACCCTGGGCGAATACATATGGAAACAGCAGCAGCCAACACAGAAGGCTTACCGCGCGTCAGACACCGTGCCAGGGGTCCCGCAGGGACGACCTTATTCAATCTTCCCAATCACTCCCATTTGGAGGATGAGGAAACAGGCTCAGCGAGGCGGTGCGGCCTGTCCGTGACCCCACGGGGGTCCAGATCTGTCTGGACCAGAGCGGGAGCTTCCAGAACTGCACTAGGACCGGGGCTGGGGCAGGACGGCTAAAAACCCCTGGCCGCCTGGGTGCCCAGTGAGGCGCCGACCGCAAAAGGGTGGTGGGCGTGAGGACGGCTCACCTTGACGATAAGCGGGTTCTGAAACATGGAATCTCGCACGACCCCCAGCCTCTCGTTCTCCATGCCCGGCCGGATGTCGGCCACGGTCAGGGGCCGCCGTGGGGGCGGGCAGATCTGGTTGACTGTGCGGCGCACCGGCTGCTTCTTCTTCTTCCATCGCGTGAGGTCCTGGCAGGAGCTCCTGGCCTCTGGCATCCTAGGGGTCGTGGGGAGCCGGGCCACGGGCTGGATCAGGCACGCTTTCCAGCTGGGGGTTCGGCGCGGAGCTGGGAGGACCCCACTACCAGTCCCAGGGCGCACCACCCGAATCTCGGGGTGGACCCCGGACGCCGGTCTTCCTCCGGAGCGAAGCGCACCCACCTCGAGCTGACCCCCCACCCCCGCCCCGCGTTGCAAGGAGCCCTGAGGATTATATAAGCCCCTCTGTCTCCTGAAAGCGTCTGCCGGGTGCCGCGCTGCGGACTGGAAAAGGAGAGAAAATTAAGACCACCCCTTGAGGAAGAATGGAACTGTCCGTCTCCATGGCGACAGGACGCCAACGGCGCCGGAACGGTGCGGATCTTCCACTTTCAGGAAACTTACTGGTCGCCACCCAACTGGACCTGTTTGGAGTTTTCTTAAACAGACCTGAGGGAAAAACCCCAAGAATCACCACTGGGGTGTTCTAAAAGCCACATGGCCCTAGAGAGACATTTACAGTTGACGTCCAAGTCAGAGACACCTTCCCTCCACTCACCCGACTCCATGCACCGCCCCTTCTCACTTCTCCCCACGCCGCACACATACACACACCCGGGGTAGAGCGCCTGCAGTTTCAGGATGAAATAGAAATCCGCATTCCAGACCTGTTACTGCTCATCCACTGGGTGATCTCAAATTAGCTGCCCTCTTGTGTCCTCAGTTTTTCTTCTGTGAAATGGGTAGGGAGGAGAGTCTAGAGTTGAATGAAATCAGTGGTACCCAACTTGGCGCAGCGGAATGGAGGGAAGTTGAAAACTACAGATTCACTGAATGAGAATATCTGGAAATGGGATCTGAGAACCTACATTATAAAAAATCTCCCTCCCCTTTGGATTTTTTTGCTTATTTTGAAAAAGCTCAAAGCTATGGAAACTTTTAAGAGTACAATGAAAACCTGTATCTTCACCTAGATTCACTGGTCCTTAGTATTTGCCACACTTAATTTCTCTCTAAGTGTATGTGCACGTTCACATTGCTGTATCATTTTGAAAATATCTGCAGACAGTATGAGATTTGACCCTAAATACATGTATCTGCCAAGAACAGGGACATTCTCGCACAGAACTACAAAGATATTGTCATGTCTATGGATTTTAACAATAATAGTGCCTGATATGCAGTCCATATGCAAAGTTGAGAGCCTGCACTTTTAAACAGCTTCCCAAGTGATTGGTGCAGCATTTTTGGAACTACTAGCCTGGCTGATCCCTAGCCTGCCTTCTAGTTTCAGCCTTATGAGGTCGTTCACCCAGCATTATCATCTTCATTAAACATGCAAATATCCACAAAGCTCTAGGTAATGAATTTACCACAGAGCAAGTTGCACAGACAACAAAACTGCACTTCAAGACCTTACGTGCCAACAGTGGACAACACCTGCACTACATTTCCAGAGCAAACCAGATAGACTTCCACCTGCTCATCCAGGCCTGGAGCAGATTTTGATGATGATGATGATGATGATGATGATGATGATGATGATGATGATGTGTGTGTGTGTTGTACGCTTATGGTTCCTCCAGTCTACTTGACCTCCAGACTTTCACCGAAATATAGGTTGTGCATTTTTTAATCAAAGCTGCTTGGAAGCTTACACAGAGGAAGTCAGGTGGTGCAGCAAGGGGCAGGATACTGGAGCAGCGGCAAGACCACAGGTTTGAATCCTAGCTAGGAGGGGAAGGGGGGCATAAGTTCCCTGGGACAAGTCACATGAAGCCGTAGTTTTCTCATCCACAAGACAAGGCTGATAATACCTAATGAAGATTCCTACAACAGGGGTTGTTATAGGATTAAATTAGGAATCTTGCTGGGATGGTTATGTTCACTATCCAATAAGGCTAAAAGTTTGAGTGGCATGTACACTGGCCTCGACCTAATGGCCTGGTTAAAGCTTTACTTTTAATCATAGGTACATTTTTTCAGGACTCAGTGGAAATGGGAGAATTGGAATCGATCTTCAAGGCTTCTCCCAGCTCTAACCTTCACCTAAGTTTAATGTGCATCAGACTCTACATCAGCTGAGCCCTGCCCACCCGGACTTCTCCTATCACTCTCCCCATCACTCACTGTGCTGCCGCTGCCCTGGCCTTCTTTAAGTTCCTCCGGCCACCAGTTCAGGGCCTCTGTATTTGCTCCCAGCCTGGAACACCCTTCCGTCTAGATTTTTGTTCACCTTCTTCATTTAGAACTCAACTCAAATGTCACCCATCAAAGAGACTTCCGTACTATCCATCCTCGCACTCACTGCCCCCAGTCACTATCCATCACATCACCCCGTTCTGTTTTCCCCACAGGATAATCTGAAATGATCTTGGTTGATGTGTTTGCTGTCTTCCGCAGGTTAACCCTCACCGTCTTGTTCACTCCTTGGACCTCCGCAAAGAAACAGTTGAATAAGTGGAGTGCGTGCATGATTAGCAAGAAAACGGAAGCGCTCTGTCCCCCTTTCTCTGTTTTAGCATCACGCTCTTACCAACCCCACTCCCCATTCCCCACGACCCCAAGAGTGAAAGGCGCAGGCGACGCCGCCAGGGTCGCGGTCAGGCGTCCGGCGCTCTGCTCCCGCAGCGGGACGCGGGAGGGGCCGGGCCGGAAGCGACGCACGACTACTTCCGCTTCCACGACCTCGCACTTCCGGGTTGGAAGAAAGGTGGCGGCGCTCTGGCGCGGTAGGTGAGAGCGTTTTTCAGTTGTTCTGACTTTTTTCCAGCGCGCGCTTATAAACCGAGTGGCGGTTGTCTTCCTCGCGCGGGAGACCCGCCTTTGGCCCAGGTCGCCAGGGAGGGGGTGGCGCCTGCTTCCCCGCAGCCGCTCAGGCCCTTCCACACGGGAGCCCAGGCAGGCTCCCCGCGCGGACCTCTCGGTAGTTCCTCCCTCCCAGCCCGGGACGCCTACCCCGGAGCAGAGCAGAGCTGGGTCTCTCCGGCACCAAAGTGGGCAGAGGCTCCGGGACCAGGCTTGGGCGCTCCCTGCAGGCCGGGGAGTAGTACGTTCCGAATAAGTGGGGGTAAAAGCATACCTAACTGTATCGAACGCGCGGGAACCATTTGCGAGCCAGGCGGACCAAAAGCGCCGGCCCTTAGGAGGCCGGTTATGACACGACGGAGCGAAGTGCAGCAGGGAAGCGGCTGGATGGTTGAGAAACACTGTATAACAAGGAGGCTGGACCCAGTCAAGGGATTAAGGAAAGTGATTTGCAAACTTAACCCTCTTAGAGCGCAGGAAGGTAACGCTGAAGAAAAGCATTCTTGGGAGAATGAGATGCTTTTGAAAAGTCCCTGGGAACGAAAAGCATCATGGTGTATTCTAGGAACGGAAACAAGGCAGGATGTCTGCAACTCAGAAATGAGAGGTGGAAAGGTAGGCATGGACCAGACTAGATCTTGAGGGGTATGGTAGGTCTGTAAGGATTGAGGACTTTATCTTAAGAATGTGAGAGAAACCATAAAAACTTTTTAGTGAGAAGTGACAATGTACTTCAGAGGTTGTGCTGAGTTCAGGAGACCAGAAGGAGAAGCTTACAAAGTGTTTACAAAAAAGAAAGAAAGGGGGAAAAAAAGAAACTGATTACAAGGAATGATCTTCTCTGTTCATTGTTGTTAAGAGATCCTGAAAGATGGTCCAGAAAAGCGTCTATTGAATTATGGGGCTTGAAGATCACAGACACTCTTACCGGAGCAGTCTAGGGAGGGGGAGTGGGGGTGGAAGCTGCAAAGAAGTGGGTTAAGAAGTTGGAAGTCAAGGAAACAGAAAGAAGAATTTCTCTCTTTAGAAATTTTCCCGTGAAGGAGGGGAAACGGAACAGCTCGATGGGACTTTAGGGTTAGGGGTTGGTGGCATCTTTGGGGGTTTTGTTTGTATGTTTGTTTTAAGTTAGAAGAATCTAAAGATTATTGGAGCATCACTGAAGGGAGCCAGTGCAGAAAGGAGAAGCTGAAGGTGTAGGAGAGAGACAGGTTACCTTATGGAGCAGGTGGAGGAGGCTGGGACTCCCACACACATGTGGAGGCAGTGGCCTTTGACAGGTGCAGAGACACAAGAGGGAAAGAGAAGGGGGCAGATGCAGGCAAACATGCTGAATTGGGGGGGGGGGCATCTTTCTCGGCTAATGTGTGTGAGAGAGTGAGGTCATAAGGAAGTTTATCTGCCGCGAGTGAGAATGCAGGATGGACTTGAGACATTCGTTGAGAGTCGAGGAGATTTGAAATGATTATTTCAAGAAGAGGGGGCAAGTGAGCTATCTGGAGCAGTGCTGTCCCCCAAGCCTCACGTGTCATTTCAAATGTGCTAGTAGCCACATTAAAAAAGAAAAAAAAACAACATTAAAAGGAAAGAGAATTAGAAATTCATTTACTTAACAATATCCAAACGGTTACTTCAACATGAAAGCAATATACAGAAATGAGGATTGAGATCTTTCTCTTTGTTCTCAGTCTTTGGGATGCAGTGTGCATTTTACAGTTAGAGGTGCACAGCAGCCTCGTGTGGCTGGCAGCTTTTTGTCGGACAGCGCAGAGCTAGTGGGACATGGTGCCATCGCTGGCCAGTGCTCAGGTCCCAGCTGTAGTCAGCAAGCAAGTGTTCTTAACAGTTCAAGGGCAGCCAAAGAGCAGGCATTCATTCTCAAAAAAAAAAAATTTTATTGAGCTCCTCCTATGAGCTAGGCACGCTGCTAGATGCCACGGCCACAGCGGGGGAGAAGACGGACAAAGCCTGCTAGACCCTCTCTGAATAGGGCAGCGACTTGCAGCATCACTCTGCCTATGGCTGAGGCCTCAGAGAGGCCCTAGGTGGGTTGCGGCCAGTGCAACAATGGTTCCTGGAAACGGACAGGTGACGCAGCAGTTAAGAAAGACAGACACAAGAGTTAAATCAAAGATGGGACTGGGGGACTCAAGTCCTCATGAATCAAGAGCCCTGAATGCCCTGTCTGCATCGTGTTTATTATGATTCTCTAGCAGGAAATAATCTAAGAATAGTTGTGAGGATTACTGAAGCCTAATAGCAATCACCAGGCGCCTAGCGCTCTAGACTAGTCATTAAAAAATAGTCATCATCCTGTCTCCTCCTGGCTTCCTTCTTCCGACTTGTGAATAGATCAGGTCTGGTCACAGATAACCTTTTTGACCTCCCTTTAGCAAACGGCAGGGTGTATGTGCTGGCGCAGGTTTCTGCTCATGTGAGCTCAGTTTTCTGAGATTAGCATCGTTTGCCTCCAGGAAGCATCTGGTTTCTGTTTAACAGCCTTAACCTGTCACGAGGGAATTTTGTACGGTCCTTGTTCTTTAGGAGGCATCACGTTGTTCCGTATTCCCACAAGATGGGTTTCGGCGAGCTTCTGGGTGACATCAGGGAGGAAGGCCTCAACCAAAGCTCTGGGTGCCGTATTGCCGGCGAGATCCTGGGACTGGGGGTTTGGCTTACCGGCGTAGCCCCGCACGTTCGTTCATAATCCGCTTCCCTCCAGCCGCACAGGTCTTACACTTCTTTACTCCCAGGAGAGATGAGGGTCCTTCTGTAGAAGCTGTGCTGAGCATTCAGGCTCGAAAGGCCACTGATAAAGACAGATCTCCAGGATCTGTTAAGTGGAAATAGCGAAATACAGATCGGAGTACATAGATGCTACCAGCTCCGTAAGAAAGGAGAGGAAGTAAAGATAGATTATTTTGATGTATGAACCACCTAAATGTATCAACTAGTCGAAGAGAAATGAAATCTTGACAGTTGAAACCCAGAAGCAGTACAGAGCAAGGAGTTTTCAGACGTTTGTAAAACTGCATTTTGAACCGTGTCTCTGTGAAGTCCACTTCTATTTCTGTACTTAAACCCCCTCCAGAATGCACGTGCTCTGTGTGAGTGTTGACACTGGAGCCTTGTTAAACTTGTTTCCAGCTTATCGCAGAGCTCTGACTTTTTCTTAGACACCAACAGGCCCCATTCAGCCTCTTTCTCCAAGAGGCGATCTCCTGACTTGAGGCCAGCGAGGCGCGATGCTCCCGCTGTGAACCCAGCTGGGCTAAGCGCTGCCAAGGAGAAAGAGTAGTGTTTGAGGGAGGGGCCAAGCCCAAGGGGCCAGGGGAAGGCTTCTTTCTTTGTTTTTGTTTTTTGAAAATAAATACTTACAGTAGACATATCCTTTCTGTCGTTTGTTTTGTTTTGTTTTTGTTTTTTAGGGGAGGAGGTAATGAGGCCTATGTATGTACTTTCTGTCACTTGCTTTTAAACACAAATGAAAGCAGTCTGCACCCTTGTTCTGCCCCTTGTTTTTTCCCTCCCCTTAACAGAGGCACTGGGGATTGAACCCAGGACCTCATGCACGCCAAGCACGTGCTCTGTCCCCCACCCCCAGCCCCCTGTACTCACTACTCCGATTACGAAATGAAAGATTACAGATAGAAGAGAAACTGGCTCCATACCTGATCCTAATCCCTGAATTTGCCAAGTGTAACCCCCATGCTGTATTCATAGTTATACTACACACATATCCATGCAGAAAAGATACATAAATTGTTTTGTGTGTTTGAAATGTAATGTACATGATTGCCATAATGTCTGTGTCCTCCTCAAGTAGGGGAAGCTTTCTTAAAGTGATGTTTAAGCCAAGCTCGGAAGGATGAGGATGAAGGGAGGGGAGGGAGGCAGCAGAGTGCGTTCCAGAAAGAGGGAGCCGTGTGCTTTAAGCCCTTGAGCCGACAAAAGGGTTTTGGCGTCTTTGGGAACCACAAAAAGGCACATGGGTGGAGCACAGAGTTGGAAAGGAAGCGCAAAAGGTGAGACCAAGGGGGAACAGGGGCCTGACCAGGCAGAGCACTGTTCTCAGTCAGCTGATTTTTTCCTATATCATAAAGGCAGTGGAATGGGACGAGTGAATTACAGCGAGCCTCCTATGCGTTTAGAGTAATACACAACTTATAGTTGTGCTGCAGGCTCGTCATTTGTCCTGCAGTTTCATTCTGTGCTTTTTTTTTTCCTCCTGAGGCTAACATTTAAAATGCTTTGCAAAAATAAACCATGTTGTTAAGTTTCCATGTAGGAACAAAATGGAAGGAGAATCAAGCAGATTGGAAACTCACACTCCAGTCTTTGACAAGAAGAAGACAAAGTGTCGTGTATATAAGGAAAGACATCAGAGGCATTGCCATGAAAGTTTCAGAGACTCCCCCCTGGCAAATGGACAGTCTTACGTAACTAAGAGGAAAAAAAAGAGAAAGGACCACCGGCATCTTGTTTCTTCTCCTTTGAAAAGATCAGAATTCTGTGATGAGACTGAAAAGGCCCCTTCTATCCCCAGAAAGAATAAAAAGAGAAAAAAAAGTGCCATGGATGTAGACAAGGAAACCAGTGTTGCGTACGTTGTGGTGGATAAAGAAAATATTGAGAACAGACCAAAGAAGGTTAGAAGGGATGTGGATGTCGTTTACGTTGATATAAGCAAGGGACGAAAGTCAGTGAAAGAGCCTGGAGCAGATGAACCACATTCCGTTCCTAAACCACGTAAAACTGAGTCAGAAAGACTGCGTGATAAAGTTCGGAAGAAAAAGCATAAAAAACGGCGTAGGAAAGCTGCATCCTGTGATGCTGTTGAGGAAGGCCCCGGTGCAGGTGTCCCTCTGCCTCCATCAGAACCCTGGGAGCAGGAAGCCCAGCCTTCCGTGGGCTGCGAAGGTGAAACTACGCATCTCACAGGACCTGCTCGTAAACACAAGTCTAAGAAAAGAAAGAGACACCGTTCAAATCGTGAGGAATTTGAGGCCTCGCCGGAGAGTGCTGAGACTGGGCACTCTGAGGGATCACAAGTGGTCGGCGAGGTCGGGACTGCAGAAAGTGGGAAGCAATCAAGCAGCATGAAGAAAAAGTCTAAGAAAAGGAAGCGAAGATCTGTTGAGAATGCTGCGGCGTCCGGAGGTGATTTTTCAGTGCTCGTGACGAGGTTTGAGGACACACCCTCTGATGCACTGGAAGATAATGGTACCTTGATGGAGGACAGTGCGAAACCCAGGCCACGAGAGGAGGGAACCCAGGCCTGTTTGGAAGAGGTGCAGAGGTAACGTGGGGGTGTCGGGGCTTCTGACGGTGTGCGTGTTGTGTGTGCATTCCGCCTGTGCCCTCTTTGTTCAGCACGTCCACAGTAAGTGGCAGAAATCACAGAGAGATAGGCCATCAGATGTACAGAAGGGTATGCCGAACTGAGTACCTTGGCAGGCACCTTCCTTCCTTCCTTCATGTATGAAACAGGCAGTTAGATTCGGTTTTCACTAAGAACTGTTCCAGCCCTGAAATTCTGTTTTCCCCCACTTTTGGTGATTTTTTTTTTTAAATTGAAGTGTAGTCAGTTTGCAATGTTGTGTCAATTTCTGGTGTGCACATGTTTCAGTTACACATGTACATACATGTATTCCTTTTCATGTTCTTTTTCATTATCAGTTACTGCAAGATATTGCATATAGTTAGTTCCCTGGGCTCTACAGTAGAAACTTGTTTATTTTATATACAGTAGTTAGTGTATGCAAATCTCAAACTCCCAATTTACCCCTTCCCACCTCCTTTCCCAACCCTGGTAACCATGTTTGTTCTCTATGTCTGTGAGTCTGTTTCTGTTTTGTAAATAAGTTCATTTGTGTCATTTCCAGCCCTGAAATTCTATGCATAAGCTTAAAAGGCATTTTAAGACCACCAAATTACCCTTGTCTGCATTCACATAGCTAGAAGAAGGGATTAGGTAGCTTAGAATGTTACGGTGCAGGAAAAAAAGCTGAATTAGGGTTCTCACTAATAAAAAAGAAGTAGATATCATTATTTGTATAATTATCATTTAAGTACACTGGTTGATGCATAAAAATGCAGGAATTTCTTTAAACCACTTTGTCTCAGTTCCTAGGACTTAAGACAGATTTTCTCCTCATGTGTACTCAGTGACTTATGTTTGCTAGATTGTCCTGGCTTAAAATAGTTTCACGTAGAAGTTAAATGGGAGAGGGGCCCACTCTTATCATCCCCTGGGCCATGTCACTGGGGACAGTTTTAGATCACTAATCATGAGGCAGAAATGTTCTAGAACTGTGGTTCTTCACTGGTATTGGGCTGTGGACCCTGTGAAAGCTATTGACCCTTTGCTCAAATGCAGAGTTGTTTTGTTTTGTTTTGTTTCTCAGTTTCCTGTCTGAGTGGTTAGCTGATACAGTTGAACATTGTATGAGCAGCTCTGGACATCGGGCAGAAAGTTTGGGATGAATGAGTGATAGATACAGAGGAAGCTATGTTTTCTTTGTACTTCAAATGGGAAAAAATGTGGCCATTGTTACCTGCAACAAAACAATTATAACTACGGCAACTCTGAGTGTTGACTTAACTAGTTAGTAACCATTATTATAAAGCTTAACTCGTTGGAAGCCTTGGGGAGAGGAATCTTGAGTGTCCATGGGGTTAGAAGAGGGCTTAGCTAATTAGGAAGTCAGTATCTGAAACAAAAAAGTCGAGGAAGAGTAGTAGAAAAAAATGATACCCAGTGGGAAGAGGGCGCAGGGCTGCACGTGTGCCTCTGGGGCGTGGCCAGGTTAGGAGAGCGACACTGAAGAGTTCAGGCATCACAGACGGAGTCAGTTCCAGGGTCTAGTTTTAATGTGGCTGCAGTCTAAGTGAGAGTCACTGTGAGAAAAGAATTTAAAAGCCATTAAAGCAAATGACCTGTCAATGATAATCAATCCAGTTTTTCTCCTTAGGTTAGAACCTACAAATGAAGAAGAAAGCAGTTTGAAATTGGCTAAAGATTCTGAAAGAAAGTATTTATTTGAAGATTTGAGAGGTTCTGGTGACCGCGACGTGGATTTGGACTCCGCTGTGAAGCAGCTCCAAGAGTTCATCCCTGACATCAGGGAGAGGGCTGCCACCACCATCAAGCGGATGTACCGGGACGACCTGGGCCGCTTTAAGGAGTTTAAAGCCCAGGGTGAGCTTGTGGACCTTCAGTATTTGTTGAACTTTTCTGTCTACATAACTAGTCCTGACTTTCCTGTGTGAATGATTCAGACTGATTTCCAAAAAGCATCCGCTAGCTACTTTCTGCTTGACCTCCTTCCAGAATTGTGGTCTGAGCTGTAAAATTGGCAAAATGCAATACACTGGTTCTCCTCTTTTTGGCCCAACTTCTGGTAGAGGAGGCGAGGAGGAATGGGGCTGAAGGAGCCAGGCGGTCCACGACCTAGAAGATCAGACCTGGAAGAAGGGCGGGAGGAGGCTCAGTGGCTGAGGGCCTGGGGAGGGTGCACATGCGAGATAAAACTAACATAAACAAACAAAACCCCTCATGTCAGCGTCATCCGCTTTGACAAGGGCCATTTCTCTTTCCCCAGGATGTTAATTCAGGGATGAGCTGGTTGGAGTGGGCATGGTCTCAAGCAAGACCCAGCTTGGTTTCCTTGATCTCACTGTGTTACAGGAACCTCCCAGAAAGCTTACTGGGTTTCAGAACAAACCACAAATGTCAGGCTGTGACCACCATGTGAGCAGTTTTTACTCACGTGTATCCGCTGTGTGAGGCCTGATGCCACTGGTCATGGAAAGAACTAAAAAGAGGGGCTTTATGGAATTAATCATGTTGATGAGATGAGTTTTTTTTAAATAGATTAAGCGAGAAAAACACAATTTATAGAGCAGTATGTGTAGGATTCCACTTTATTTCTGTATTTTGTGTTGAAATTTTTATGAGTATGCATTTTGTAAAAGATTTTTTAGATAAGTCTAAGTATAGGAAAATAGAGTGTATCGTGCAGTCAGTAATAATGACACTCGAGCGCTCTCAGTTATGATGAGGAACAGAACATGAAGTGCAGTGACATCGCCCCACCTCCCCCCAATATATATGCGTAGAGAAATAAGAGACTATACGTCCGTGTTCACGTTTGCGCCAGCCAGTGCACAGCCCTCCCGTGGTGGCAGGGCGGGGGGTGCGACAGAGGAGAGTGAAGAGGGCTTCTTTTAGATAACTTTTATATCAATACTGTTTGAACTTTAATGAACATAAATTACTGTTAATTTTTTTTAATGATTATTTTAAATGCTGGGAAGGTGGGGTGTAGCTCAATGGTAGAGCATATACTTAGCATGCATGAGGTCCTGGGTTCGATCCCCAGTACCTTCAGGTAAAAAAAAAAAGGGGGTGGGGAGAGATTGATGACACAAGAAAGGTCACATTGGAGTAGGATGATGAGGGAAAGCCTTTGGGAGGAGAGTGTGGTTTGAGCCAAACTCTACGGGAGAGCAGCTGTCAAAGACACGAGCAGGGGCCACGCTAAATGGCTAAAGACCCAACGTTGGTTCGCTTTCATTCATGGTTGACAGTTGCGTCCTTTTTCACCCACCCCCAACCCTAGGTGTCACCATTAAATTTGGCAAGTTTTCTGTGAAGGAAAATAAGCAGTTAGAGAAAAACGTGCAAGAATTTCTGTCCCTGACGGGAATCGATAACTGCAGACAAGCTGCTGTACGCAGACAGGTACCCAGAGGAGAAATCCACCATCACCAATTTGAAAAGGAAGCACTCGTTCAGACTGCACATCGGTAAGTCAGGCGGCAGGCACTCTGCGCCCCCGCAGGCTTCCCGCCCTGCTTGGAGTCCCCGTGGCCCGCGCGGCGCGTGCAGTGCGTGTGCGTGGTGTCTTCGCTGCCAGCGTGGCTTTCAGGCACTGGGGCTGTCCTGTCTCCCAAGAGTAGCGCCTCACAGTTTTCATGTAGCCGTATACATGCTTGGAGCAGGAACCCTCCTCCAGGAGGCATCCTTGGAAAGTTAGAAGGTCAGGAAGCAACGTCAGTTTCAACTGAAAAAAAAATCTCTCTCGAATTTAAAGAGGATAATTTCTTAGGTGTTCTGTGGAATGCGCCAAGGAAATCAGAACAGCAAGCAATGTGGGGGTTTCTCTTCTTGAGAGTGGGAAAGCGGGGACGAGTTTGTTCGCTTGGAAAGCTTTCTTATTTATCTCATGGAGACCCGCTGGCCTGTGTTCTCCACCTTAGCAGCCCTGCCTCCTAATTCAAATTATGTTAAAATCACTTTGCCTTGTAAGGGTCTCTTCCATGAATTTGGCAGACCCAAAGCCTGGAGCCTTACACACTAAGCGTCTAATTTTTGGAGTTCGCCAGGGAAACTGATGATTTTGTGTATCTGCTCCCCGAGACAGCTTTCTGTGGGACACAGGAAACCCCAGCCTTCCCACGGGGTCTGGGACAGCTCGTGCTATTGGAAGCGACTGTTCTGGGTTCCTTTCACCATCGGGACTGCACTTCACGCCATGCTCTGTGTGCACCTCTGAGTACCTTTCTCCTGCCTTTAGGGAAGGGCATTGCCCGGCCCTGGAAGCTGGTGTACTATCGAGCAAAGAAGATGTTCGATGTCAATAATTACAAAGGCAGGTAAGTAAACAAGCTTAGCAGCTTGAGCAGACCATTTCTCTGGTCTTGGTTGATACTGTAAAGCAAAATGTCCACAGGAACAGATTAGAAGCGCCAAAACCGTGACGATTTCTGTGTGCGGACCCAGAGTGTGTATCTGCTGTCAGGTGTATGTCTTCAAGGCTCCCTTCAGTTTCCACTTTGTTAATAAATCTTCTGTGATCTTTCCCTGTCGAGATCTGCAGCTTTTTCTTTCGTTTTAGCCCTCTGCATGCTCTGCCTCTTACTGTTGCTCATGAAGTTTTCTCTGCTAAGTTGTAAGCTCCCTGCAAACCCAGGCATTCCTTCTCACTTAGCCTAGTGCTTTGGGTTTTCAGAACCCAAAATATTCAAAGGTGGAGTTGAGCGCTGGTGTGAGGTCATTTCAGTGTGATTCAGTAGCATCGAGGCAGAGAGCTTCACGTAGTGACAACCATTCTCTCCTCCCTTTTATTCTAAATGAAATACCCAATTATAGTCTGTTTCCAACTTTCCAAATAAAGCGAATGTAGATTAAGTGTCGAGTATGGGTCAGCACTCTGCCCAGGGACCAGGGGAGGAGCAGGAAGGCATCGGGCCCTACCTGCAAGGACCCAGGCAGCAACCACGGGCTCAACTACTTGATCTCGCTCTGGGAGGCAGAGTGAGTGCCGCCAGCAGGGCCGGTTGAGTCCTCCTTAGCTACGTGGTTTTAAAGCAAGACGTACGTATTACCAGAACTTCCAACAGTGCTATGACCTTGGTTTCTTTTTTTAAATTTTAACCAAAAGAAACAAACCTTAAGTAGAGGAAAGGCCCCCTACATAGACTGAAACCTGCCCTCCCTTTTTCCCAAGCTCCAGTGTTAGACAGCCATGGACAGAACTTTTAGGAAATTCACTGAAGATGACATTGTAAATGGGACTTAAAAGATGCTTTTGGTAAATCAAGGAGGTGGCATGTTTTTCTACCCATCACATCAGTGCAGGAATAAAATTTTTAGAATAATGAGCGCCTGTCATTCTAATAAGAAAGTTCATTCATTTGTACCGTATTATTTGTGTTGTGATGACCATTTACCTTAGAATATTTTTCCAATTTAAGGAATTCCTAAGTGAAAAAAACTGCAGAAAGTCCAAAATCAAGGAATTATAAGGCTCTCAGGGGTTGGGGAGGTCAGTACCCCTGTTCCCTCATTTTTGTACATTCAATTTCCCTCTTCTGTCCTCTTTTCTGTTGCTTCAAGGATGCCTTTAAGTCGGTTTTTATTAATCTCAGAAAGGCCCTGATTGCTTTGAGTTGGAAACTGCTAGAAAGCTTGATTCTCAGCAGTGAAGGCCTACGCATTGGTGTTCACCATTCTCTGCATTTTAGATGAATTTCTGAGAACAGTGGGATCTCATCGTCCTGACGTGGTTGTGGGTCGCTGTTGTTAGAAGTGGTTTGCCTTTCACTAGGACTGCTTTTGTGTTGCGTTAGTAATAACAGAATCCGCCACCTCCCACCCCGCCACGTTAAGGAATTGCTTTTCCTTCACTTAAACGTTTAAGGTGCTTCATCTCAAAATCTACTTATACTGTAGTGCATTTTAGTTCTTTTCTTTAATATATTTGTTCTATGTGGGGTTCCTGTACCTTAGCTTCCTTAAAAAGTTACATATTTGTGCTAAGCCTCTGCCGTGTAGTTCTTGGACATCTGTCTGTCAAGCATTATGGATGCCGTAGTGTAGAAAACCGACAGGGTCCCTCCCCTGCTAGGACCTCCCCGCCAGAGCTGTGCTGTCCATCCCGGTGACTGCCAGCCTCGTGTGGCTTTTGACCGCTTGAAATGTGGTTAGTCCAAGCCAAAATCTACCAAGGAGTAAAACACACATCGGACTTAGAGGGTTTAGCGTGAAGAAGAGAATGTGAGGTATCTCATTTATGCTTTTAAATACTGATTACATGTTGAAATGGTTGTCTTTTTAATATATGAGGTCACATAAAATATATTGTTAAATAAATTCATGGAAACTAAATAAAACTAATTTTCACGGGACCACTAGAAAGTCTTAGGTGGCATACGTGGCTCATACGACATTTCTGTTAGACAGCGCTGGTCTAGAGGCAGAGGCAGATAAACAGGGGTGACGGGGCTCTGGTCCTCGCAGGGCTGTGCTGAGCCGGGTTTCTGACAGCCCACCCCATTCCATCTTTCCCAGCGCTGCGGCAGCCCGAGATGAGGATAGTTTTTAATCTTGTGGCTAATGCATAATTGTGATACGTTTCCCTTCCTCTTAGGTACAGCAAAGGGGATACCGAGAAGGTAAAGATATACCAGTCCCTCCACGGGAACGACTGGAAAAAGATTGGTGAGATGGTGTCTCGAAGCAGCCTCTCCGTGGCCCTGAAGTTCTCCCAGATCAGCAGTCGTAAGTCGTGCTCTCTGGTGCCCACCAGCGTGAATGAACCAGCCCAGCAGGCCTGCGTCAGCCCTCAGGGACCAGGACCCGGGCATCAGTGCAGGCCTGTCTTCCCAGAGAGTCGTCACTTTTAAGCCGTCCTCTGTTCTGATTCATTTCCTTATGTGTGTCGATGAAACCGTGCAGCCTTTATTCACCAGGCTGATTTCTAGCTCACCCCAGTTCAGTAGCTTTCAGCGTGATTATAACCCACAGGTGAACCGATACCCAAGGAAGCTGGTGGGGAAGAGACCCTGGGCCACCAAGGCTGGGAGGGAGGGCCTGGTAGGCAGGGACGTTTCCCACAGCCAGCATCGGGGATCTCCTGTCTCTTTTTCTCCTCTTTCATAAAAAATGTCCTTGGTTATATTCCCCACATTAAAAAATCCCCAGCTGCTTTGAGAAGACAGTCCTTTGTCGGTGTTAGGTCAGCACTGAGACTCACATGCGGGGTCCCCACGGGCAGAGCCATGCACGTGGCCGGCACACGGTAGACCCTGAGGTGAGTGGAGACCAGGCCTCTTGTGCCCCCAACTCCAGCCCGTGGTGCTGTGCAAAGACTCCGTGTGGCCAGTTTTTTCAGTTTCCAAAAAGTAAAGCAAAAATCTGGATTTGTCTGTGTGTGTGTGTGTGTGTGTGTGTGTGTGTGTGTGTGTATGTGTATGAATTCTAGATACCTTTTTTTACTTTGAGACTTGATTTTTTAAATATTCATCCAGATTGTTATTGGAGAAACAGTAACAGCAACCCTCTGTGTGCCAAACCAGAAATACTTGTAGCCTGCTGGTTTGCAGCCTCTCCCTTAGAGTGACTGTGAACATCTGGACAAGAGGACTGAAGCGTGGAAGCTTCTGACGCCCTACCCTGATGGTCAGCTTCAGAAATTGTCAGGCGCATCCATCACCACTGCGGTGACATCACAGTGGTTAATTTCACTCCAGGAACTCTTGGGGAGAGCTTTATGCATAAAGTCACTTGCTCAGTTTTTCCCCACTGAATGTTCGAGAACCTCACAATTTTACATGGGTGATATTACTCTCAGAAACGGGGAACGGCTTTTTGGAAGTTAAAGAAAAATAGATTACTCTAAGAAAGGATTTTTTTCCTTGGCATTAGTTCTTAAAAAGAATTTGTGGCCCCTTTAGTAATTTTAGTATTTTAATTTGCACATAGCCATTTGATAGTTTTTGTTGTGTAATTGAGATGGTGCCCATTGTCTTATGAAAAGTGCCTGATTTATCTTTAAGACTATTTTTCTAGAGCAGTTTTGGGTTCACAGTGAAAGTCAGAGGAAGGTACAGAGATATCCCCTATACCCGCTACCCCCACACATACACAGCCCCATTGGCAACATCCCCCACCAGAGTGGTCTGTCTGTTACAGTCCGTGAATCCACTTTGCACGTCCGGGGGGAAGGGTATAGCTCAAGTAGTAGAGCGCATGCTTAGCATGCACAAGGTCCTGGGTTCAATCCCCAGTATCTCCTCTAAAAAAAAAAGAGTCACATTTAGACACATCCTAACCCCTCCAGTTAGGGTTCCCTCTTAGTGTTGTACCTTCTGTGGGTTTGGACAGACATCTAATGGCATATCCATCACTGTCGGGTTTTTTAATTTATTTGTTTGGTTTTTGTTTTGGGGGTAGGTAATTAGGTTTATTTATTTATTTATTTTTAATGGAGTTACTGGGGAATGAACCTGGGACCTCATGCATGCTAAGTACGCACTCTACCACTGAGCTATATGCACCCCCCCGCACTGTTTTGTTTTTAATATTGTGTTTGGCAGCAAATAGATAAGCAACTTCAAGACCATCCTTTTCTGTCAATAGAAATAAATCATGGTGCTTGGAGTAAGACGGAAACCCAGAAACTAATCAAGGCTGTTGAAGAAGTGATTCTGAAAAAAATGTCTCCCCAAGAGCTAAGAGAGATGAACTCGAGACTCCAAGAGAATCCGGAAGGCCGCCTGTCCATCGTTCGGGAGAAGCTCTACAAAGGCATATCCTGGGTAGAAGTGGAGGCGAAAGTGGAGACCAGGAACTGGATGCAGTGTAAAAGTAAGTGGTAAGTCTGAGGCTTCTTACGCAAGTTTCAACGAGCTGCCTTCTCCCTCTGTCTCTCTCAGAGACTTCTAGAGAGTGGGTGGATTGGTGAGGTTACTAGGAATATGTGTAATTACCATGTGGAGAGCCTCACAGGTCAAAAAGGACCATCTCTAACCAAGCAAATTCAATAGCGCCGCCCCTTTACTTTTTCCTTCTAATTTAGCAGTTCCCCTGCCTTCACCCGGAGTGAGGCAGCCACGCTCTCCATCCCAGAGCTGCTTCAGGTACATCTGCCCCATAGAAGTGTTTTCAGTGCTGAGCTCACTGCGTGTTCTTTGCCTGCTATAGCTTTTCCTAGCCCTGGAGGTTCTCTGAGCTGGACATTCAGCTGCAACATGACTGCTTGAAGCAGTGGTTCTGCAGCCCACAACCCACGCCTCCTGCACAGAGGGGGCGTGGTCACCTTGACTCTAAGAGAAGAGCGAAACCCAGTGGGCGTACTGTATGTTAAAAGCAGACTCCTGCCCGTCCCCAGCCTAACTCTGGCCACCACAGGTGTGTTCTCCATCACTGCAGTTTTGTCTTTTCCGGAGTGCATGTAAATAAAATCAAACAGGACTCAAAAAAAGGGGCAAACTCCTGGATTATACTGTTTATTGTTTGAATACCTTAGAGTTTGCTGTAGAATATTTGTTTATTTTAATAGAAGACTACACTCAAGGAAATAAACTCTAAAGAACAGATAATTTTTGGGGGGGATATGTATTGTATGGAGGAACCAGAGCCCTTTCTACCCCTATATTTTTATTTTTTTTAATTCATTTATTATTTTTAATTGAAGTACAGTCAGTTTTTTTAATTGAAATATAGTCTGTTTACAATGTGTTAATTTCTGGTATACAGCATAGTGATTCATTTGTATGTATATATGTATATATATTCCTTTTTGTATTTTCATAATAGGCCATTAGAGGCATTGAATGTACTTACCTGTACTATACAGTAGGACCTTTTGTTTATTTTATATATAGTAGTTAGTATCAGCAAATCCCGAACTCCCAATTTATCCCTCCATACCCCCCTTCCGCTGTGGTAACCATAAGTTTGTTTCCTATTTCTGTGAATCGGTTTCTGTTTTGCAAATAAGTGCATTTGTGGCTTTTTTTGTTTGTTTAGATTCCATATATATGTGATATCATATGTGATATCTCTTTCCAGCTTAACTTCACTTAGTATGAAAATCTCCAGGTCCATCCATGTTGCTGCACGTGGCATTTTTATGGCTGAGTAGTATTCCATTGTATAAATATACCACAACTTCTTTATCCCATCATCTGTTGATGGACATTTAGGTTGCTTTGGGCATTTGGGCATCATTTCATTCTTCTTTATGACTGAATAATATTCCATCTTATATATTTACCACAACTTCTTTATCCATTCATCTGTCAATGGACATTTAGGTTGCTTCCATGTCTTGGCTGTTGTAAATAGTGCTGCTGTGAACATTAGGGTGGATGTATCTGTTTGAATTAGAGTTTCTTCCAGGTATATGCCCAGGAGTGTGATTGCTGGATCATATCTACCCCTGTATTTTGGACTTAAAAAAGGAAGACTCCTCAATTGGAGGACAGTGTTTTAAAAGCGAAATGATGAAGGGTAGCTATGCTTCAGAATCAACATAATTAAATAACATGCAAGGCTTCTTTTTTAATTTGAAGCAAAAAGTAGGGAACTTGAATGCTGAACACATACTTACTTCACGAAACATTGAAATGACATCAAGTGATACATTTTAAACCAGTGAACGTGGGTGGCTGTTAGTAAAGGTGGTGTCAGTTATCTGTGTGTGTGTCGTGTACCTCCCTTATCAAGAATGTAAATGTCACAGCTAATGATTTGGCGATCAGATTGTGACAAATTTCACTCTTCAAGAGAAGTACTTCAAAAATATTCTTAATTGGGTTGCCGCTCTCAGAACTTCAGACAGCCCTTTCCCTGAGCTGTGAGCTTTGGGCCTTGGAGGAATCATTGAATCATTTATCACTTTACTAAATTTGCCTTATTTGGTGTTCCAGCAGCTCTCGTGGTAATGAGAGCAATGTCTCACTGTTTTATAAACAATCAAGAGTAAATTGAATTTACTCAGTGTCCTTTAGTACCTGCTAACAGGTTTATTCTTTTTCTTCCCGTTTTTAAACTGTTTATTATGGAAATTTGATAACACACACAAACTTGAATTCCTTGTATCCATTATCCAATTTCAATAACCATCAAACTTTTTATCACTTTATTTATCCTTTTCTGCTTTTAAAAAATAGGTATATTCTTGGTAGTGGTGAATGTTACCATGATGAATTGCAAAAGTTAGAAAGTGTTTCTGAATAAGGACAGTTTAAATGAGAGAAACAGCAGGCATTTTGGTGTTTACTCCCTTAAAGTAAACTGTGTTTTCCTTCTGATGTAGGACAGAAATTCTAACCAAGAGGATGACAAATGGCCGGGACATATACCGGGGAGTTAATGGCCTGCAGGCCAAGATCAATCTTATTGAAAGGTATGGAAATAGAAGGTGACTCTGCTTCACTCGTTTTCCCCTCTAGCCGGAGCAGCCGGTAGACAGCAGCATCTGCAGTGGGATTGCTGCGGTTCGGACCCCGCCGCCGCACGTCCTGCGTGCGTGACCTTGGGTGTTTCCTACCTTTCTGGGTCTTGCTTTTCTCACCTTAAATAAGGATGATGATAATGGTCCCACCTCTTAGTGTTACTGGGAGAAGAGGTGAAATAATGCATGTAAAACACACCGTGCACGCAATAAAGTTACGTTAGTCTTTAAAGCTTTCGTGTAGACATGAGTTATTTCTGTCCATTGGAAAGTGGAGGGAGATAATTCCGGCCGAGCCCTGCTGCTCTCCAGCACGTGTTAGCTGGCGTCACTGCCGCTTGGTCTTTGGTTTTGCCTTTGAGTCCCTGGTCCATGCAGAGTCCTCCGCCCCTGGTGGAAGGGGAGACATGGGCCTGATTTACAAAGCCTGCAAGTCTAGTGGACGTGGGCTGGCATCAAATGAGGAGCTGCAGAGAGCAGGAGAAACCTTGGAAGTGGGCCACCCCGTCCCGTTTCACTCTTCCTGCCCTCAGCTCTGACCCTGCTCTTCCTCCGTCGCTGTGCTTCCTCCTTCTCCACGCTGGTCAGCCTGGGGATGTCTCCGCCTTTTTTCCTTTCCCAGAGAGACAGCAGAGACTAGCAGAGCCAAGGAGGGCATCTTCAGTCAGGCGGGCCTGGGTCCCCATGTTGGTACCGCCTGCCTATTAGTCATGAGACCTTAAGCCAGTGACTCGGGCCCTCAGCCCCATTTCCTGGTCTGTGGAATGGACATACTCCCCCGCCTTCATCAGGTGGTGTTGAGGGTAAATGGATTAGTGGGTACAAAGGTCTGGACCCAGTGTCCGTCACTTACTGAGTCCTGAGGAGACCCATGCACAGCTCCTGTGTCTCTGCACTGAAGGGTGAAGCTGTGTGTTGCACTTTGAGAAAGCAGCAGGGTCTGGTGGGAGATGCAGAGGCTCAGGAGGAGAAAAGGTGGCTTTTTGGTCTGTAGCTCACTTACTCCATGACCTTGGGCTAACCTTGGGTTAGCATGCCAGTGTCATTGGGCCCGTGTGATACAGGGCCTGGAATGGGGTGCACACGCTGAGGCCTTCCATCTCTTAATAGTCTGTGCATCCGTGAAGTCCCATCATGCTGATTTTTGCTTGGAAACTTAATTTTTATTTTTTCTCATAGGCTGTATGAAATAAATGTGGAAGACGTTAATGAAATAGACTGGGAAGACCTTGCTAGTGCCATAGGGTAAGACCATTTGTTTACTATTAAGCTAATGAAAAGATAATTTTAAGGAGCAGGACTGAAATTTGTGCTGCCTATGGAACTCACCTATAAACTGTACTTACGTACCTAAGTATTGGGAACCCCCACTTTAAGTACTGGGCCAGGTAAATCAGTCAAGCCCTCCACCCTCCACCCCCCACCCCACACCCCACCCGCAAGACACCACAGAAGAATGAATGACATGTGTGCAGAGTCTCTTAAAAGCTTCAAGGAGCTCACCGGTTACAGCTGGTGCAGAGAGCCCACGTCCCCTTCGCCCATAATCAGCCTTTTACCATTTGCCACGTTGGCTTTATGTCCTCAGCAAGGATTTATGCTGCATAACCTCAGCGTAATTATCGCACTGAGCCATGCGACACTGATACGATACTATTTTCTAAAACCCAGTCCACTTTCAGACTTCACCAGTTGTCCCAAGTAATGTCCTTCCGAGCATTTCCCCCTGATTTAAGATCCAGTCCAGCATCTGTCTCTTTAGTATCTTCTGTTCTGCAAAGTTCTTTTACCTTTGTCTTTTTAAATTTTTTTAAAAATTAAAAAAAATTGAAGTATAGTTGATTTCAGTGTTGCAGGTGTGCAGCACAGTGATTCAGTTAAACATAAATATATACATATTCTTTTCCAGATTCTTTTCTATTATAGGTCACTGCAAGATATTGAGTATAGTTCCCTGTGCCATATAGTAGGACCTTGTTTGTCTGTTTTATATATAGTAGCGTGTATCTGTTAATGCCTTTGTCTTTGTTGACGTTGAAATTGTGGGAGAATTCAGGCTGGTCATCCTGTAGAGTGGCCCTCAATTGGGGTGTTTGTCAGATGTTCCCTCCCGGTGAGATTCGGGTTCTGTGTTTCTGGCAGGACGCCGGCACAGCCAGGCAGTGTCTCCGTCACCTCGTCACATCCCGCCATGAGGCACGTGGTTCTGACTTCGATGCCCTGGCTCTGGCGGCGTCTGCCCCGTTTCCCGACTCTAGTCAAGTAACAGCTCTCCTCTCGGTGCCAAGGCATGGCTCTGGGGAGGTGTTTTGAGACCATATAAAGATCCGGTTCCTCTTCAGGCTTCCCTCAGTAATTTCGGTGTTGACTTGCATTTGTTGCCTGAGTGGGGAGCTGTCTGCTGTCACTGGGGCCGCCTCAGCTTAGTCCTGGCATTTTCCAGTCAGCTCTCGCTGAGGGAGGGAGGCCAGCACCCCCAGTACCTGAGTTTCCCCGGCTGGGTGAGGAGAGCCAGCTTCCCGGGCACCGTCCCCCTGAGCAGAGCACGGGGATGAGCATCGTGGGCTCCGGGGCTGGTGGACTTTGGGAAGCGGGGGTGTTGAGGGGCTGTTCAGCCTTTAGTTCTGGAGGGTGGACAGCAGTGCAGGGCTGTGGTGGCCCTGCTCCTTCTCTGAAGTGTGGCTACTTGTGTGAAGTTGTCAACATCACACAATTAAACCCATTAGGAGGGGTTTAAACTGGTTCTGGTGCTTAGTTATTTATGCCTCACGATTATGAACAAAGAACAATCTGTTTTTTGGTTTTTTTTTTTAACTTGGAGAATTGGAATCTTTGAATGACAAGCCCTGTCAGGAGTCAAGAGACGCGTGCCCAATGTTCCAAACCTTTTCCTTTTCTAGCTCGTCTCAGGGGTGGGGCACCTGCTCTTCAGTATTGTGGGGCCCTGAGCAGAGAGGGTGTCAGGTGTTTTGAAGGTTGGAGGTCCTGCTGTGCACGCCACCAGCTCCCATCCTGAGAAGTATTCACATTGACAGCTGCTGGTATCAAACCACTTTCTGCAAATCTGACTTTGCCAATAAATGTTTGTGTGTTTTGTGACATTGCCTCAGATCACATTTCTTAAATTAGAATGGGGTTTTAATGATTTTAAGTAAAGTTATATACTTAAATAGTGATCTAGTTAAGATTTATAAATCTCACAGCTGTAAAATCGACATTTTGGCATCTCGTCAAATACTGTTTGAAATAGTACACGCTCAAAGGTTTAATAATGTATTAAAACAGTGAAAAAAATTAAATTGAAAGTTCAATCTCCTCAGATTCTTGAGCCTTCCTTGTGAATTATTTAGGCAGGATTTAAAGAAAGCATCTCCACCTAATGAGATGTAACATCTACCTAGTTTGAAAACGTCCAGACCAATTATTGTTACTTCTTGAAGTCTGAGCTTTGATCAAGAACAACCCAGGCTCAGGGCATTGTAGGACGGGGGAGGCACAGATGCCCTAGAACTTGGGCTTTGCCGTCACAGGGGCCGGGCGTTGAGTCCTCGGACCCTGCGCATTGTTGAGCCATCCTCGGGCAGGTTCTTCCCTAACTTGTCTCTGAGCCGTGGTTTCCTCGTCTACTACACGGTTTAAAAGGACCGTAACGAGGATTAGAGGAGACAGGACACGGCTTGTGGTGCACATTCAGCGGGTGGTTGCAGCAGCGCAGAGGCTGAGAGCCCGACCGTCTTTTCCATGCGTGGCAGAGAAAGTTACTCACACTAGTCCTGTAACAACGAGATGAGTTAAGTATTGAAACAAATACATCACGCTTTGATGGTTTAAGAAAAAAAGGTGCCCAGGAAGTGAAGGTAGTGATGTTCCCTTTAGAAAGCAGCCTAACACTTGATTGTTTCTGTCCTGCTTACTGTCAGTGGAAAATGTATTTGAGTCACCAGAGCATCCCCCTTTCTGAAGAAAAAGCTTTGCAAGATAACAAATCGTACCTCTGCCTTTGAATTGTGACAAGTATGTAGTTATCCAAAGTGCAGTGGCTGAGAGTGCAGGGTTTGAAGTGGACCCAGCTGACGTCCCAGGCCTGCCTCTTACTAACTGTCAGATCTTGGACAACTTTTCCATGCTTCAGTTTCCCCATCTCTGAAATGAGGGATAAGAGTCGGGGCTCCCTCGTAGAGTGGTCGTGAGGATTGTTTGTTGCTCCGAGGGAGGGCTCAGGGCGGGGCCAAGGACGCAGGAAGGAAGCATCAGCCCGCATGAGCTGGTGTTAAACCTTATCTTCCCGACGGGTCGCTTCAATTATTCTAATTTAAACAGAAACCGTCTTGTACTGCTGTTTTTCTTCTGTGTTGTGTGTGTGTTTGTGTGTGTGTGTGTGTGTGAGTGTGTGTGAGCGTGCACTTAACCAAATGAACAGTAGCTTTTCACCTGTGTCTTCTTTTTATCACACATTCATAGATGTGAGAATTTCACTTTTGGATGAAGAAAGCTACTTACGTCTGGTCCACACCTTATCGTGCACAGGACTAAAGTGATTCATTTTGAAACTGCCACTAACTGTTTTACATCTTTTCCTTCCTAAAGGGACGTTCCTCCGTCTTACGTTCAAACTAAATTTTATAAGCTGAAAGCTACCTATGTTCCCTTTTGGCAGAAGAAGACTTTTCCAGGTCAGTGTTTTCAGTATTTCAGTACTTAAGAACACAGCGTGGGTCCACACACTGATAGTATGACCTTGGGCAAGTGACTTGATTTCCAGGAGCCTCAGATTCCTTGAATGTAAATGGTGAAAAATGGGCAAATTATAGCCCCTCCACGACAGGACGTTCCAAAGTGCTAACTGAGTTAGCAAACTTGTAAAATGTGGTCACCAGGGTGCTGGGTGCTTAGTAACTGCGAGTCCTCCTGGACCGCACACAGCGCACACACACGTGCACACACTCACACCGTGTGCCTGTGCACACACTGCTCCACAGAAGCCTCGGAGATGCCGGTTCCTTCTCTGCAGCCATGTGGGTGGTGTAGATGTGTGATTCCCGAACTTGGACCATCAGAGTCACATGGGGAATGTGTTAAAAATACACATCCCTGGGTCTCACCCAGACATAGTGGATCCTGATCTCTAGGCTGGGCCCCGAGGCTGGGTGTTCTCTGACAGGCTTCCCGGAGAGTCGCCAGCGGCCTCGCCGGCACCACTGTCTCAGGCGACACTCTGTCCCAGAGCACGTGATGAAACACTTCCTGCACTCAGCAGACGTCACTTCCTGAGTTTGAATCCTGGCTTTCTGAGAGAGGACTGAATGAGCAAATATAAGCGAGTCGACCGAAGCCGGGTCCCGCACACAGCAGTGCAGTAGCAGTGCGTTATCATCACTGATGCCCTCTGGCCTTTGACCTTGGGAAGAGGCTTTGTCAGGTCATTTCTAAATTCAGTTTTTTTTCTTTAGAGATCATAGACTACCTTTATGAGACTAGTCTACCTTTGCTTAAAGAAAAGTTAGAGAAGAAGATGGAGAAAAAAGGGATCGAAATCCAGACTCCGGCAGCCCCCAAGCAAGTCTTCCTGTTCAGAGACATCTTCTATTGTGATGATGACAGCGAGGGAGAAGACGGAGATGAAAAAAGTTAAGCCGGTGATAGTGCCTCCTGTCCATTTTTCTAGGTTTGCTTGTATTTGTATATGTGTCAGTAAAGCTATTTTCAGTGTCTCAGTAAAGCTATTTTCAGTGTCAATGTTTATTTAAAAAGTTGCAACGGCCAAAGGAAGGGTTGGAAAATGATAACTTATGTGGTGGAGCATTAAACATTGATTAGCGTTTTGTATTCAAGTTTGAGTGTGAAAATAAAGGGAGCGTGTGGGTTGGTTTAATGTTTCTGTACCATTATATTGAAAATAATTGCAACTAGTGGCTTTTCTAGAACAACAATATCCCGTGTCCCTCTACTTGTGACAGAGGGTGGTTGCGTCCTATGAACGTTTCATGGTGGGGGGAGGGTACAGCTCAGTGGTAGAGCGCGTGCTTAGCAGGCATGAGTTCCTGGGCTCAATTAAAAAAAGAAAAAGAACCCCTAAACATTTCATGATGTGGATTAAGCTGTATGCACTCTGAGCAAAACAGCGAATGTGAACAGTTTTAATAACGCATGCCATTTTGCTTTGTGTTTTTCACTTGTCTCTATGTGCGTTCTCAGACTGTGTAAGGGATTAGCTAAGTGTTAGAGGGAAGTTGTGTTCCCTCAGGCTGGTTTCAGTTCCTGTACGCCTGTCACGGTGTGCGTCTCTCCTCTTCCTGAGTCTGATGCTGGTGTTTAAAGATAGGTCTTTTTCGTACAAGATGCCCTTTCAAAGCCAGTTACTGCTTCATCTGGTGTTCAACTGGAAAAAACAAACCAGCAATCTCTTCCATTCCTTCCAGAAACACTGACTGTTAGACGTACAAGAAGATGCTGTGTGGGTCTCAGGCACAACTCACGCCTAATAGAATTTGAAAGACAACTTTAACTTTGGGCTGTTCCATGAATCAGGAAAGGAAAACCACTCTAGTTATTTCAAATGGAGAATTTAATATAGGGATTTAGGTTGCAGAACAGTTGACAGAATGAAGGAGCAGAGGGGGGAAGGTTGAATTACCCAGTGATGGGGAACTGCTGCAGTCCCACATGGCCCGGGGAACACACAGCTATGTCCCCTTGGAATGCAACAGCTTCTGCCTCCCTCCGACCTTCTGGCCTCTCACGAGTGCCTCCCCCGAATGCCTCCCACGGGCAGCCCCTTAGCAGACCCCTGCTGGCAAAGGAAATAAGGTTTCTAGGCTCTTAGCCTCATGTGCACAGGGTCTGAGAGCATAGGAAGGAAGGTGTGGGTGAAGCCTCCCACACAGTGATGTCAGCGTCTGTGCCAGGGTGCCACACCCGTCTCCTGCATGTTCCCTCTGCCATCATCAATGTAACACCATGATGTGTGGTGTTGATTAATTCATCCACAAAGCTAGACATTTTCCCAAACCTGCCATAATTGGAGAGGGAAGGATACAGAGAAACAAGTTTAGGGGGCCTTAGCCGCCAGCATATCCCAGCACCCATCACAGTGTTATGCAAATAACAGACCCTCAAAAAATAGTTAGCAAGTGAGTATTTTCTTTTTAACAAGCCTTTAGTCCCCTCCTGTCTGTCAAACAGCAATCTCCGTGCTGATGGGAATACAGATTTTATGTTCCTTTTGGAGGACAATCTGGGAAAATACACCAAAGCCTTAAGAATGTACATATTCTGTGATCAAGCAATTTAACCCCTAGGACCTAAAGAAATAATAGAACCAGGGTATAAGAATGGCACATTTATAGTATGAAACATAGAAAAAATATGAATGTTCTTTAATAGGAAATCTGCTATATTATGGTATATTTTTAGAATGGAATATTATGCAGTAATTAAAAATGAGAAGACAGATTTGGTTAACATAAAAAGAGGTAAACAATATTATCAACTAAAATACATATTGTATTTCCTGCAGAAGAGTACATATATTTTCTTAAGTTTGTAATAGTAAAAAAAAAAAAAAAAGAAGTTAAGGAAATTGTGTAAATACAAATACATTAAAAAGTTATGGGAGGAATTAAACCCAAAGTGTGGACGGTGGTTCTCTCTGGGCAGTGGGATTGTTAGTTTATAGGTTAGAATTCTCGATACGGGATCGCCAGGAGATCAGACCAGACAGACCGAAGGAGTCTGGGACCTCTCAAGACCAAAAGTCCAGAGGATGAGGCTGGATCCAGCTACTTGGAGCCCTCAAATGTGCTTTCTTGCTGATTCTCAGCTCTCCCTTCTCCAGAGTCCACTTCATCTTCCGCCCCAAGGGATGCCTTCACAGAGCCACATGTATAGCATCCTGGGCCCATTCAGGAAAGAAAAAAGGTCTTTTCCAATAGCTCTTGCTTAAATCCTAGGTTTTGCTCCCAGTGCCCAGATTAGAGCTTGTACCCAACTCTGAGCCATCACTGTAGCCAGGAAAAATGGGATTGTCTCCAACCAGTCTGGGCTCATCTCTGGAGCTGGGATTCAGCTCCATGTGCCTTCAGTGGCTGAAAGGGTAAACACCCCAGTGGAAAACGGAGTCCCATTAGAGGTGAGTGGACTCGGAGGAAGCAACCCAGATGTGTGTGTGACTGTGGGTAAATTACTCTGCGGTGCATTTTACCCGATACACTTGGGCACTTCATAAGAGTTTAATTTTTGAATTTTTTTCTTGCCCCTATCTCCGTGCCCCTCCCCTAAAAAAAATCTTACCTCTGCCAAACACCCTTTTTACATATACAAATCCAGGAATTTGGAAGAAAAAGAAGGGGAAGGTAGACAATACGTCAAACACAGATCCAGGAGAAGACAAGGTCGTAAGGGAAGCCATGAGTTTGGTTGGGTGTGTAGACTCTGTGGTACTGACAGGGCCCACTGAGAAGACCCCAGACTACAGCGTGGAGGGAACAGACAGGAGAAGAAAAAAGCCACACCGGAGAGATGGGCTTGTGGGTGAGCTCTGTGAAGATGAGAGTTGGAGCCGAGAGAGGGACCACCCCAGTTGAGGGGGGGGGGAGGCAGGAGAGGAAACCTGTACTTGGGGGGAGATGGAAGAGGAAGACTAGACTCAGAAAGTGGACGAAGGTAGAGAGAGAAAGGCCTATCTCACAAGAAACAAGACCCGGGAACAAAAAAAAGTGGCTCTTAAACAGTCTTGACTGCGCCGTCTGAGTCTTAGCTCGGTTCTCAGTCATTTAGCACTTTTCAACGAGCACGCCTTTCAGCTGTCTGTCTTAGTTTGTAGACTTCAGGACCCAACAGAGAGGCCCAAGACTCCGCAGCACCGAGGAGGCAGAAAGATGAGCGTCGTAACCAAGACCACGACAGCTATTCTTCTCAGAACGTGACTTTCAGTTCAACAAGCATCACTGCCCACGCGCAGTGAGCCAGGTACCGTTAGGAGCTGAAGATGCAAGAGTGAGCAAGGCAGACTCGGTGCCTGTTTCCTAGGCAGCTGTTCTGAGCGCCATTTCCAGTTCATCTCCTGAAATACACACCACAGTTAGAATTCTTCAAACTCGTCAACCAGTCCACTGATCCATCCACCCACGCCTAGCCTGTCTACACTGTCACCAAGTCCATTATCACAGTTCCTCTCTTCTAACACCCTTGGGTTACTTCCCTGCTTAAGATCCCAGGCCTGGGTGAGCCCTTCCATCTGCCGCCTACCTGCACCTGAGGAGCTGAATATTCTTAGAAGAAAATCACACTGAGCTGGCTGGTTTCACTTGAACGATCGTACCCAAACGGGCACGCGATGTTACCAAAGGACCCTCCTTTGATTCTCCAGTAGGCTTGCTGTTCTCTTACCCACATCAGCTGTTTCATGCGTTCAACCATCCCGTGCCTCTCTTCTGCCCTTTTCATGATTCACTGAGAAACTGAAGCCATCCTACATCAGTTCCCTCTTCCCTCCACTTATACTCATTCTTCTGCTACAAGCTCAGTCCCTACACTTGAGCCCTGCAGCCTGTCCCCTTGTGATATCTCAGACACATTGGTCCTTTGCTGATCCTTTAAATTGTCCGTCTCGCCTATTCTGGCCGGTTATCACCATATAAACCAGCTGTAGTATTAGCCAGCTTTGATTCTGTGTATGTAGAATCAATTAGCACCCCTTCCACAGCCCTCAGCTTCTAAATGTTCGTGTTCCTCGGGGCTGCTCTAGGCTCTTCACATCTTCCTGATGCCTTGAAAAAACATCTACATGCTGATGGCTCCCACACGTGCAGTGATAGGTCAGATTCTCCCCCAAACTCCAGGCTGAAAAATTAATCTGCCCACATGCCATAACATTCAAGCATCTTACATCTCAAGTTTGACTCATTACAAACAGCATTTTAGTCGCCCACACACCTCAAAGTCTGTCACCCGCCCCCAGGCTTTCTCTCTCTGCCCGTGGTGTCACTGTTCACTGTCACTCAAATCAGAAACCCAGGAGTCATCCGTCCATGCCACGTGCGTCCTTTCCCCCAAGATCCACATCCAGTCCGTTAGCAAACCCCATCAATTCTGCCTCCACTCACTCACCTGGCATCTGCTTCCACCCCCATCTACCTTGATCTCAGACACCGTCCTCTTTGTATGAACTATACTGACCTCCCTGTTTCCACGATTGGTCTGTCTCCAGGCTGCAGCTGCAAAATTGGTCGTATCGCCACCCTGTTCAGAACCTTTGAAATGGTTTCTCACTGCACTTTAGGATGATACTCAAACTATGTCATAGTGTCTCAAAGGGTCTGCACAATCTGCCATTGCTTCTCTCTCCAAGCCCCTCTCTGCCCTTGTTCCCCTCACACCACAAAAAAAAAAAGGAAACCCATCAGTAGATTTATGACGTTAATGAAGAATAAAAACCGTACGTATGTGCTGGAGTGGGTGGTAATAGCTCAGTGGTAGAACACATGCTTAGCATGTGTGACATCCTGGGTTCAATCCCCAGAGCTTCTATTTAAAAAAAAAAAACGGGCCAGGGTATAGGGATATAGCTCAGTGGTGGAGCATGTGCTTGGTGTGCACGAGATCCTGGGTTCAATCCCCAGTGCCTCCATTAAGGGAAAAAAAGAAGAGAAAACTCTATTTGGGGCCAAAAAAAAGGAAATTGCATTTGTCAAACTCCAGATACATCCAATAAGAATAGAAGGCAACTTCCTCAACCTGATCAAGGTAATCTACCAAAACCTGCATGCGGCAAGCATTATTTTTAAAGGTGAGACATTGAAATGATTCCCTTTGAGGTCAAGAAGGAGAAGGATGCCTGCTCTTCACAGTTCTCAGCATTAGCCAGCGAGGGCCGTCAAGGAAGGAACAGAGGTAGAAGCTACATGGATTGGAAACGAAAATCTAAAACTGCCATTGTCCACAGAGGATTCGATTGTGGATGTAGGAAATCCAAAGGAATCTACAGAGGATGTACTGGAATCAATACATTAATTAAGTGAAGTTACTAGAGACAAGATTAATACGTAAAAATCAATCTTATGTATCGGTGGCAAACAAAATTCAAAATTTTATATAAATATTATATTTCTATGCTGCCATAACAAATGACCACAAATTTAGTGGCTTGAACCACACAAATTACTATATTACAGTCCTGTAGGTCAGAAGTCGTATGGGTGTCACAAGGCTGAGAGCAAGGTGTCAACAGGGCTACATGCTTGTCTGGAGGCCCTAGGAGAGAGTCCGGCTCCTGCTCCTCTGGCTTGTTGGAAGAATTCAGTTCTTCATGGCTGCAGAGCTGTCTTCTTGCTGGCTGTAAGCCGAAGGCCATTCCCAGCTTCTAGAGGCTATTGCGGCGTTCCTTGGCTTGAGGCCTCCTTCCTCCACCTTCAAAGCCAGCATGGCGGTCAAGTCCTCATGGCGCGTCTCCTGGACTCTCTCTTCTACCTCAGTCTTGAGCTTTAAGAGCTCGTGACTAGACTGGGCCCACACGGATGATCTTCCTATTTTAAGGTTGGCTGATGAGCAGCCTCATTCCATCTGCGAACCCCAAGTCCCTTTTGCCATGTGCCAAAACATAGGCACTGTAACACAGCATAACACAGATTCTGGGGCTTAGCATATGGACATTTTGGGGGACCGTTATTCTGCCTGCTCCCGTCACCGTTAATAATAACATAAAAAACGAAGATATTCCTAGGAATGAATCTAGGCAAAAAACTATAAAATAATATCGGGGGAAAAAATTAGAGATTGTTCAATCTCCCTAAGGTAGACTTTTAAAGCTTTTCATGCATTTGAACTCTACCTGGTTTTGGATCAACCCCATGATAAAGAAGAGCTGTATTTTACATAAACTCAATTGCATTGCTGCTTTAAACTCAAACGGCTCACAGGAGGGAAGTTGCTTTAAGTGGAGAAGTTATGTACTTTTAAAAGCCATATGAATCTGTATAAACTATCTTGAAATATTATAAAGCCACCATTAAAACCCATAATGTTTTAATTTGGTAATTAAATTATATTTTTAGAATGAAAGTTATCATGAGAATAATATGTGACTTCAAGAAAAGTAAGATTAAAAAAAAAAAGTATGATTTTATTGTATTAAAGACCACTCTCTTGATTTGGCAAAATACTGTTAAATTGGTAAAGTTACTACTTCCTTTGTGTTTGTACCTCCGTAAGTCCTTATGATTTGGTGTGCCGTGCTGTGGGCCAGATAAGTTAACTGAAAAAAAATAAAGTCATTATCTGAGCTTTGCAGCACTCATTCCTTAAACAAAGAAATGGCTGCTCTCATCCTTCAGCATTTCACATTTGCCGTAACTTAAAAACCTGCCGTGTGTCAAAACCATGCTTCTGTAATTGCTAAAGCAAGATATGTCCTGCTGTTTGAATAGAATTACCTTTTGAAATAACTGTGACCAGGAGGCATCTTTTTTACACGAAGAGCTGTACATGATTTGAAATTACTCAAATGATGTCTTGATTAGAAGCAAAAATCCCAGGTACTAAATGCTTGGGGGTGGGGGAAGAAGAAAAAAAGATTGATTTAAATGAATCATTAAGAATTTCACTATAGTTTGTATTTATAAGAAATCCTTATTTTGGATGCCAGAGAGCAGGTGCAATTTGGGAAACAATCTAGTGAATGTATTTTGTTAGATGTTTTGTAGCAAATAATTATCACCCCCACTGTACCAGTCACCTAAGGCTACCATGCTAGTGTGTCACAGCCCGAGGGCCTTAAGCAACAGAAACTTATTTTCTCACAGTTCTGAAGCCTAGAATTTCAAGATGAAGGTGCCCGCGGGGTTGGTTTCTGGTGAGAACGCCTTCCTTGTCTTGCACACGGTGCTTTCTCACTGCGTCCTCACACGGGCTTTCCTCTGGGTGTGTGTGCCCCCCACTGTCTTTTCCTCTTTGTATAAGGACAGCAGTCTATT
This sequence comes from Camelus ferus, assembly GCF_009834535.1. Lineage (NCBI taxonomy): Eukaryota > Metazoa > Chordata > Mammalia > Artiodactyla > Camelidae > Camelus > Camelus ferus. The sequence goes on along the minus strand of NC_045699.1, from coordinate 71,615,103 downwards.
GGATTAGGGACCCACACTTATGACCTCATTTAATCTTAATAATCTCCTTAAAGCTCCATCTCCAAACAGTCACATTGGAGACTAAGATTTCAATATGGGAATTTGGGGGAGGAGGGGTACACAGCTCAGTTCATAACAACCACTAAATAATACCTTTGATACTTACAGTTGTTACATATGGAGTATTTTGTTAATGAGAGTTTACACTGTCTTTATTTTACAATACTTAATATAAGTGATTAATCTAGTCACTTATAATATATGTACATAAATAAACCATAGAAATTATATATTGAACTGACTTTAAATTAGCATATTTTTAACTTAAAATATTATTTACCTTAAGATTTAGGACTTTACTTATAGAAGGTTAAATTCAAAAAAGTGTCTGATTATTTTTTGTAACAAGAGATGGTTCTCAGGATTTCAAAATTGTAGAATAGATAGACAAGATTATACTATATAGCACAGGGAAATATATACAAAATCTTGTGGTAGCTCACAGAGAAAAAAATGTGACAATGAATATATATATATGTTCACGTATAACTGAAAAATTGTGCTCTACACTGGAATTTGACACAACATTGTAAAATGATTATAAATCAATAAAAAAATGTTAAAAAAAAAAAAAGAGATGGTTTTCACAACTGAAATAACATTTTAGGTAAATAAAGCATTGGTAATTACTGACATTTGATTTTTTTTAAAGCTAAGAATATAACTACTTTAAATAGTACTTGTTCTAAAAAAAGGTATAATGCCCTAATGATAAAATATTTCTAAACAAAACAAATGTATAAAAAATATATATTATTGACAGAAATTTTAAAAGACAATAAGTGGGGCGATATATTCATTGATAGGAACCTTCCCTCAGTTGTAAAGATGTTAATTCTCCCCAAATTGATCTCCAGACTCTACACAACGAAACAAAAATTATCAGTAGGGTTTGTTATGAAATTAGATGATCAATGTTTGATGAGTAAATGAATGGATTGTTGGACGCAGAGGTAAACCTACTCTGAAGCTGCCCTAACTTAAGCTCCAGGGACCACCCTTTCTCAGGCCCTGTAATGTCTTTACAAGGTAAAATATTCTTATTCAAAAGTATGTTTTAACTGAAATTGATCTAGATTTCTGTTTCTTCCCAATCACACTTTAAGGCAGGTGGCATTGGAAGGGCTGTGGGCATTTTGGGGATCTGTTTTAGGGAAACTTCATATAGAAATACTTATTTTTAACCTGAGTTTGAAAGGATGTTTTGTAATGTTTCAATAACATGATTGAGAATTTGTGAGTTCAGGGTTTGGAGAAAAATGAAGGGCGTTATTTCTAGCAGTTTTTTGATGCTTGCTTTGGACTTTCTATATACAGAATCATATCATCTGTGTATAGAGATAGTTTTACGTCTTCCTTTCCAATATGCGTGCATTTTGCTACTTTTTCTTGCCTAATTACTCTGGCTAGAACTTCCAGTGATTTGATCAACAGTGGCAAAAGCAGGCCTTCTTTTCTTGTTCCTCATGTAAATGAGAAGGAAAGTTTCTGGTCTTTCACCGCTGAGTGTAGTGCTAGCTGAGGTTTTTCATGTATGCCCTTTATCAGAAGTTCCCTTCTTTTCCTAGTTTTCTGAGTGTATTTATTATGAAAAGGGGTTGGATTTTGAGAAAGAAGGTATTTTTCTGCAACAGTTGAGATGATCATGTGGTTTTAGCCCTTCGTTCTATTGATGTGGGGTACTACATTGATCTTTGTGTGTTGAACGACCCTTGCAGTTGCTGAGACAAGTCCCATTTGGCCATGGTGTGTAATCTTTTGAATACGGTGCTGAGTTTGGTTGGCTAGTATTGTGTTGAGGATTTTTCACTCTATATTCATAAAGGATATTGATCTGTAGTCTTCTTTTCTTTGCAACGTCTTTGGCTGGCTTCGATACCAGGGTAAAGCTGGTTATTGGCGTTAGCTGCATAGAATGAGTTAGGATGTGTTCCTTCGTCTTTTATTTTTTGAAGACTTCGAGAAATATTGGTGTTAATTCTTTAAATGTTTGGTAGAATTCATCAGTGAAGCCACCTCTCCCCGGGTTTTCCTTTCTTAGGAGGCTTGTGATTACTGATTCAGGCCTTTAATTGTTATGGGTCTCCCAGACTTCCTATTTCTTTTTGATTCAGTTTTGATGGTTTGTGTTTTTCTAGGAATTTTCTCATTGTGTCTAGGTTATGCTGGTGCACAACTATTCTTAGTCCTCTCATAGACCTTTTTTTATTCCTGTGAGAACAATATTAATGTCTCCACTTCTTTCATTTCTGAGTTTATCATTTGGTACCCCCCCCTCCTCTTTTGGTCAGCCTAGCCAAAAGTTGCCAATTTTGGTAATCTTTTTAAAGAACCACCTTATGTTTTTTGTTAATTATCTCCTACTTTTCATTTATCTGAACCCTTATCTTTATTATTTCCTTCTTTTGCTAACTTTGGTTCTCCTTAGTCTTCTTTTTCTAGATTTTCAAAGTGTAAGTTGATTTGAGATCTTTTTTACAACTCTAAGTTTCCCTCTAAACACTGAGAACCAATAAATCAGTAACTGGCAAAGATGCCAAGGATGGCAATCTTTTCAAAATATGGTGCTGAGATGACTGGAAAAAAAAGTAGAATGAAGACTCCTTTTTCATCACATACATATAGAAAAAAATATTTAAAACTCTGGAACAAAATATAAGATAACATTTTATAAACTCTTAGGATACAAAAATCACTAACTATTAAAGAAGCAATTGATAAGTTAGACTTCATCAAAATTGAAAACTTCTACTCTGCTAAGGATACTGTTAAGAAAGCAAAAATGCAAGCCACAAAGCAGGAGAAACTATTGGCAACAAATGCTCATAATAGAGTCCTCATAGGTAAAGAAGTCTTACAACTTAATAAAGACAAGCAATCCAATTAAAAATGGCCAAAGGAGACTGCTTTCAGGTTCCAGTTCTGCAGTAAGGACCTTGGAAGTAGCCACTTAATGCTTACAAGTAAAAAGGTGAACTGACTGAAAAATTCTTACTTCTTCTAGGATCTATAAGAGAGGGGAAGACACAGGGCAACACGCCACCTCAAAGACTGGAGAGGCAGACAGGCAAGTATGGAGAACAACTTACCTGAGCAGAGACCCACAAATGGAAACTGCCAGGGGAACCAGCGCTGAGTAAGGAAACCTGAACTACAGTTGAGGAATTGCTGGAGACTCAGTGTGGACAACTCTGGGAGTTAAAAACTCCAGCGACACTGACTCATGGAGGGTGGGAGCACAATTTTATGAGATTTACCTCCAGGAGTTCAATAGGGTTCTCACAGTAAATATTGGAGAAAAATTCTTTTGTTCTTCCAGTAGGGGGATGAGAAAAGAAACCATTTTGAAATACACTAGACCTTTATGTCCTTATCAAGACCTGCCCTCAGGAGAAACTAGCTAACTAGAACCTAAGCTGCTAAGGGTATTATCAGAGCCTAACTGACCTGGGGAAAGAAAACAGCCAGACCCAGTCAGTTCCAGTGAACCGGGGGAAGGGAGAGACCAACTCCAGCCCATTCTAGCCATCCTCTCCAACCTAAAAGGGGAGAAAAATGAAAGTTCCAGTCCAGTGCTAGTAAATGACTAAAAGACTGAGACCTAATCACAGGACAATAGAACACTTTCCTTCCCACCACACCTCACCACCCTGTTATTAACGCTTATTTACAACAGTTCTTTTTACATGACACGTCATGTCCCACCATCAAGAAAAAATTACAAGGCATACCACAAGGTAAAAACACAATTTGAAGAGACAGAGCAAGCATTGGAATTAGACATAGGAGGGATGTTGGAATGGTCAGAGCATGAATGTGAAACAATTATGATTACTGTGATAATGGCTCTAATGGACAAAGTAGACAGCATGCAAGAACAGATAAGCAATTTAAGCAAAAAGATACAAATCCTTAGAAAGAACCAAAAAGAAATGCTAGAGATTAAAAACACTGTAACAGAAATAAATGCTTCTGACAGGCTTACTAGTAGACGAGACATGGCTGAGAAAAGAACCTGAGCCTGAGGATATAACAGGACAAACTACCAAAGCTAGAAAGCAAAGAGGACAAACACTGAAAAAACAAACCAAAACAAAACAAATTATCCAAGGACTGTGGGACAACTGCAAAAGGTGTAACATATGTGTTAATAGGAATGCCAGAAGAAGATAGAAAAAAAACCAGACGAAATATTTGAAACAAAAATGATTGGGAATTTTCCCAAGTTAATGTCAGACACCAAATCACAAGTCCAGGAAGCTCAGACACCACCAAGTAAGGTAAGTGCCCCAGAACTACAATTAGGCACAGCATTTTCAAATTGTAGAAAAACAAAAAAAAAGGGAAAGAAGCCAAAGGAAACCCTTAAGTAGCTACATCCTACTTAACGGGGAGACTCAAAGCTTTCCCGCTAAGATCAGGTACAAGGCAGATGCCCCCTCTCATGACTTCCTTTTCAGCATCATTCTGGAAGTCCTTGCTTAAAGCTTTAAGGCAAGAAAGGGGGGAAATGTATACATAATGGGAGGAAAGAAATAAAACAGACTTTATTGGCAGATGACATAATCATCTATTTAGAAAATGCAAAATATTTGAGAAAAAAAAAACAAACCCTGGAACTAATAAGTGATCATTATTAGGTTGCAAGGATGTTGGTTAATATACAAAACTGAATTGCTTTCCTATAGATCAGCAAAGAAAAAGTGGCATCTGAATTAAAAACACAATAGCATTTACACTGTGTTGGCATCATAGTATCAACATATGCAGAGAGAGCTGATGGCTATTCTGAAAGTTTATTAAACTACACAGGCTTATAAAGCAAAAGAGAACAATATGGAAAATGTTTAACTATGGTATGACATTTTATGACTCCCTAGACACACAGATTGTTTTAAGGTCAGGATCTTAAGATCCTTTGATATTTTTGATAGATTACGCTTGCTCATCATGGAGCCAGTGAGCCTTACATCTTATCAGGGCGGAACATATAGGAAAATAGCTGTTTGACGACATTCTTTCTGACTCAGGCGGCTGTGGTTGCCCCCCTCTGGGGATCCTACCTGTCATTGGCTAACCAGCCTTCTCACCTCTGAGTCTGCAGCCTTTTATAACTTGTTTACCATTCCAGCCCAAGGCTCGTTCCTTTGTTCACACAATCGGGGAGCTACACATTGGCACCAAAATGAAATACTTAGGTATAAATCTAATGAAATATGCACAAGATCTATATGAGGAAAACTACAAAAGTCTGATGAAAGATATCAAAGAAGAATGAAAAAAATGGAGAGATATTCCATGCTTATGGATAGAAAGACTCAATATTATCAAAATGTCAATTTGTCTCAACTTGATCTATGGACTTAATGCAATTCCAACAAAATCCCAGCAAGTTATTATGTGGCTGTTGACAAACTGATTCTAAAGTTTACATGGAGAGCAAAAGACCTAGACTAGCCAACTCAACGTTCAAGGAGAAGAACCAAGTCTGAGGACTGATGCTATGTGACTTCAAGACCTCTTATAAACGTAATCCAGACAGTGTGGTATTGGTGAAGGAAGAGACAAGAAGATCTATGGAACAGAACAGAGAGCCACCCTCAGCCACGGGTGAGACTGGGAGGGTTGAATAGGCAGAGCACAGAGGATTTTTAGGGCAGTGAAAGTACTCTGATATTATAAGGACCGATACATGCCATACATTTGTCCAAACCAATAGAATGTACAAATCAAGAGTGAACCCTAATGTAAACTATGGACTCTAGGTGATAATGACATGTCAGCGTAGGTTCATCAGTTGTAACAAAGGTACTGCACTGGTGGGGTATATTGAGAATGGGGGTTGCTGTGCATGGGGGTGGGGTACAGCAAGTGGCTATATTGGAAGTCTCTGTACCTTCCTCTCGATTTTGCTGTGAACCTAACGCTGCTCTGAAAAAATAAACTCCTTTTTAACAAAATGTTTAAAGCACCCATGCAGACAATTCACAAAAAAAAGATAACTCATTCCCAATCTACATATGAAAAGATGTTCTACATCATGAGCTATCAGGGAAATACAAATGAGGCACACTGTTCACCCACTGGGATGACTGAAATGTCAAAGAGTCACGACAAGCATAGTGTTGACAAGGTAGTGGAGCAAATGTAAGTCTTACACTTTGTTTATGGTAATTTAAGATGGTAAAATCACTTTGGAAAATGGAATGTTAAGTTCTCATAATGTTAAAGACATACCTACCCTGCAATCCAGCAGTTCTACTGCAATTTTATCCACATTAAACAAAATATATGTCCATTAAAAGTCTTGTACAATAATGTTCATTTCAGCTTTATTTGTAATAATGGAAAACTGAAACCACACAATATCCATCAGTAGGTGAATTAAAAAAACCAAATTGTGGTATATTCATTTAATGATAATCTTACTCTGCAATAAAGAATGAGTTGCCAATTCATTCAACAATATTTGTCAACTTCACACACTTTATGTTGAACAAAAGACAGTCAAAAGAGTACATAATGTATAATTCCATTGATACAGAGTTCTAAAATATTCTAAATGAATCTAAGCTGATAGATCTGCTGAATCAGATAAATGGTTCCACTGAGTGAGTGGGAAGAAAGGGCTATCCCGTCAAGTGGCCCAAGAGCACTTTTCTGGCATGAAGAAAATGGTTTATATTGATTAGAGATGGTTACATGAAACAATGGACTTCTAAAAATCCTCAACGATACACTTAAAATGAGTATTTTACTGTGTATAATTGTATATAAACTATATAAAGTTGATTAAAAAAACGAATGAGGCAAAAGTGAAGGTTAATGATGATGCAATCAATAGAAATTATTATAACAAAAATTCAGTATTTCATTAATAACAGATCCATCTCAAATAGAAATAATGAGTAATATGTTCTCAGATTGCTGATAATCCAAATAATGATGAGTAATGAGTCAAATGACCCAACTGGAAAAAGTACTGAAATTTTGACATGAAATACTGGCATATAAAATTCACAATATGTAGCTAAAAATCAGAAAATCTATGACAACCTAGTAGTAACGTATAACCGATTCTAAGTATTTAGGTTCAATCACCACACCAGAAACTTTATGTGCTCTGAATCCCTACAGATTATAGGTGAAAAAAAGCTTCATAGAAATTTTTTTTAACTTGACAGTCCTAAATATTTATGACATTATCAAATGAAATCATTAGTTTGGAAGAAACTTTTATAAACAATTTCATCATTCTTACCAGAAAAAAGACTGAATTATCTTTGTGTTCTCTGTATAGAAAATGATCTTCAACCTCCTTGTTGAGGTGAAGTGTATTAAGCCCAAATATGTAACTTTTATTGGGTTGTGTTTGCAGCTTAAATATATTTTAATGAAATTTTTTATATGTGTGGGTTTTGTCCATTTAAAAATTTGGAATTTGCACTATTCATCCCAAATAAATATTAACGATACCCCTCAAATTGTGTAAACTTTAGACTCTGCAACTTCTGAGAGTACCTTGAAATCAATGAATCTCTGAGTGTAAATAGCAATTTGTGGGAAAATTCATTCAGTCTAATTTCATAAGTTTAAAAACATGTATAACTTAATATATTTACAGATTAAATACAAATATGGTAAAATTACTAGGAAAGGCCCACAGTGGGCTCAGGGGCACAGTGAAATTATGATTTTCGTGGGCCCTAAGCACTTTGTGCCTTCATGGGTACTTTCCTCCTTAAAAATATCAGAAATGATATTTTATGACTGTTGATATAAAGAGCAATAAACGGTAAATGTTAAAACATTTTTCTGTATAACTGAATAAGTAAGAAACTAACACATCGTAAATCAACTAAACTTCAAAGGAAGTTTTTTCCATCAACCTAAAATTTCACTTTTTTTTTTGATTTTATAAAAAGTTAAAAACACTTTGGGGTGTCCCTGGCCCAAACTACTATGTGTAATGGAGAAGTCCCCCTGTTCAGTAATCAGGGTGATATTCCGCTTCCTACACCGTGGTGAGTAGCTTATTTTATAAATGTTCTTTAAGAGCTACTTTAATAAAAATGTATGTAGTCAGCTCTGCAAGGATATACATGAAAATGGTTATCTCAGGGAAAGAGAAATTCAGCTAATTTTTACTATGTTTGTCTACCTGTCTTTCAAAAAAAGTTTTTTTCAATAGCCATCCAGATTCCTATCTTTCAAAAGTGTTCATATTATTTTTAAAACAATACATACACAACTGATAACGCAGTATAGCTTGAAACGGTTTTTTAACTTTCTTATTCAATCAGTGTTTCTGAACATGGCCGACATTTTTCACAGGGCAGAGAAAACTCCAGAAACGAGGAGAGTAACGGTCGCGGCCACGTGCCCAAGCTTCGCAGGCTGGGTTTGCGGAATTTCCATAACGGCCCGTCACGCGGCCCCGGGCCACGCCCCTTCACTGGAACGTTCTCTCCCGCGCCTCTCCCCGCCTCCCGCGGTCTCCCGGCTCATTCTTCGGTTAAGGTTCTCCTAGGTGAGGTTGTCGTGGCTGGCCCGTCAGCGCCGGGCCCACCTCGGCGTCCTCTCGTTTAGCGCCTTGGTCAAGACTAGTGATTGTTTTACTTTTCTGCTTCCTCCGTTAGAGTGTCAGCTAGCGGTAAGTCCTCACAGTCAGTCAGTAGTAAGCGTTAAAAAGAAAAAAAGGGTAGGCTTTCCAGAGGTCGTTCTGTCAGTCTGTGTTGTTTGTCCTCGTCCAGTGCTTACTGTACTCTTCTCCGTCATACAGTTTGGATGTGTTTCCCCCAACTAGGTGTTGATTACATGTTATTGACTTTTAGGTCTCTAAAGGAAATCCAGAGAGAAAAAAACCCCTTCGCGACCCGTAACACCTCCTGCTGAAACACCTGAGGCGTTGGAAAGAAGAAAAAGGACTGAAGGGAAAAGGCAGCAGGGTGAGCGTCTTAAGTCGTCTAGACCGCGACGTCGGGGCGCGGCCGCTCCCCGGAGAAACCCTGGTCTAGGCTACGGTCACCCGTTGGCTGCAAACTTTCGCCCCGCTCCTTAACCCGCATAGACTCTCCTGATTGGCGGGCCCCGCAGCCCGGAAGTGACACCAGCGCCCGGCTTCCCGGCCTCCCGGCGGAGCCTGGGCGCGTCTCTCCCCACGCCCCGCCCCTCCGGCCACCAAAACAAGCGAGCTGCACAGGGGGCGGGGCCTGCGAACGGCCGACGCCGCGCAGGGGGCGGGGCCTGGGCTCCCGGCGACCTCGAGTTGGGCGGCCGGACGCGGACGGAGGTTCCCAGGTGCGCGCCCGCACTTCCGCCCTCGGCAGACTGTTGAGCCGAGGCATGGAGGTGGGCTGGCGGCCGGCGCGAGGCCGAGCGGGGTGAGGAGAGCGGTGGGTTGAGGCCACAGGACCCGCGGGCGTAAGCGCTTGCGCGGCCGGTGCGCGCGGGGCGGCGTGGAGTAACGGCTGCGGCGCGTGAGGCCCGGGCGGATGGGGGAGGGGCGGCGCAAGCTCGCTGGCTTCTCAGGAGAGTTGCGGCGCCCGAGGCGGGAGCATCCCCGAGGCGCCCGGTGGTGCCGCCCTGTCTTGCCTCCTGTTCCCCGGGACCCCAGTTCCTCCGTCCGCGTCCTCTACCCTGCGGTCTCGTGTGAGCTGTTTTTGGCCCGGACACTACGTAGTTTCCGTGGGAGTGACTCGGGGGTCTCGCTGTAGCAAGTCTGTCTGCTGGACGCCCCCTCCTTCCTCCTGCTCCAGGGCTCGTCCCTTTGGAGAGTGTGGCTCTCCCGCTTGGCCACCTGAGTCCTCCCTGCCCCACCTGAAGGCGATGGAGGGCTGACAGCCCCCAGAGGGGCTCTGAGCGCCATCCCCACTCTCCAGGAGCGAGAATGTGCCAGAGACTGGAACTTCGGGCCCGTGAAACCTGGCAGGAGGCTGGAAGGGAGACGAACCCCACGGTTTGCAGAGATGAGTTAGTTACTGTCCCAGAGCTGAACTTACCTGCATTCGCTAATGGGCGTTTTTGAGTGCCTCGCTGGCCCCACCGTGGAGCCGAGGTCTCCCGAGGAACTGCTCCCCCTGTGGAGTCAGATTCGTACTTGCACTGTCTCCTCTATTACGGGTAGATCCATGGGCGAGTTGTCTGATCTCTCTGAGCTTGAGCTTTTTCATCAAATAGTTGCATTTGGTTCTACTCTACAAAGATTGTTGTGAAACTCAGATAAGATGGTATAAAACCCACTTCCTTAGTTTTGTTTTGTTTTGCTTTTTCAGAAATGTTCTTTGGGGGCCAGAGTCTGGGTATCTATGAGTGCAGATCCTCACCCATTCTCAAATAAGCCCAGGAATCTCGACTGAGAGGATTACTTCTCTTAAGGCCGTTACCCTCAGGTAATTATGTTCTGACACAAGCATTTAAAACATTTTTTCAGTCACTTAGTATGTGCCAAGCACTGAAGTAAAAAAGACAACACAAAACAGATCCTTGCCCCCTGACAGAGCAGGTAGGTGGGATACATAAGTAACCTCCTCAGCCCAACATGGTAAGCACGATTATGGAAATGTGTACAAAGTCCTGAGGGGACAGAGAAGAACGTTGTCAAAGACAGGCTGGAAGGGAGAGGATGAGTCAGACAAGGCCCCCAGATGATGATGCTCAGGGATGCATTACACGTAGGTAGTTCTCAAATCTGGCTTTTTATCAGAATCACTAGAGTTCTTTTAAAATGAATCTGAATTTCATCAATAGTATCTCAGCATCCCCCCGCCTGCCGCCCCCCATCCCCCCAAGTTCCTTAGGTAAGTCTGAAGTGCATTCAGGGCTGAGAACCAGGCAGAGGTATGTAGGGTGGGTGTTCAAGGCACAAGAGCTTCCGTAAAGGCAGGTAATGAGACACCAGGAAGCATTCTGGGACGAGCAAGTGAGAGGGAATGCACAAGGTGATGCTGAAGCCAGGTCATGGAGGGCCTTGTGTGGTGAATTCAAAATTTTTAATTTTATCCCCCAAATGTAGAGTTATTTGTGCTTTCAAAGTCCAGCTTTTGCTTTGGCCTTTGGCAGCATTTTGGAGGAAAAATTGGTGGTGGATCAAACAAGAGGCAGGTCATTTAGTTTCTTCTGTAATTCCGACAAGTAATGAAAAGGAATTAAACAAAGGCGGTGGCAGTCTCACTGAGAGTGTAGAAGTAACTAATTGGTAGACTCTGGAACTCATAGACATGGGGGCTAAGGAAGGAGAGTGGAGGATAAGTCACAGGTTACTGGTTTGAAAACTGAAGGGATGGTCATGCCATGGATATAGAGAATACAGGCCAGATAACAGCTTTAAGAGAAGGACTTTGTTCTGTTTTGGTCCTGCTTGCTTTGAGGCACCGGTCAAGTGAGTAGAGATTCACTGTATGCAGTTGGATTCTGAGTACAGTTGGCCCTCCATATTTTTGGGTTTTGCATCTCCAGATACAGAGGGCTGACTGTTCATTGTACTGTTCTGTTTTATGTAAGGCACTTGAGCATCTGCAGATTTTAATATCCATGGGGGGCTCCTGGAAGCAGTCCTCCGCAGATACTGAGAGACAGCTGTATATCTTTGTGGAATGCTAGGCTTATTTTTCATTTATTGAGTAGCTGAAACGAAGTTAAGCATTGTATTGAGTTGTGCCTACAGTCTCTAGGGGAAGCTTCAATTTAGGTAGTAGCTGAAACAGTGGTTTGAATTAAGACATCAAGAAAGAGGACATTGAATAAAGAGGTTAGAGTCTTGAGGACAAGGTTTGGAAGTTTTGATAGTAAGAGGTGGGGGAAAAGGAAGATGATCATGAAGGGGATTGAATAGAGGAAGTGAAAGGAAAGTGGTATCTTAGCCAAGGAATACGTGGTTAGCATTTTCATATGCTTTAGAGGAGCCGAGTAAAGGATCTGTTGGATTTGGTGGTATTAGGAACTTTTTGAAAACGTGCAGTGAAATGTAAGGTGGAAGCCAGAATTCAAAGGAGTTGAAGTGAATATAAATTACTTTTTCAAGAAGTTTAGCTAGGCAGGGTAGAAGAAACAGATTGTTATTTGAAGTTTCTGGCTAGCTATTATTGAGAAATGATACCCCCTGGGTAAGTCTGTGGAAAGTTACAGTTCTATCTCTGGTGAAGAAGCATTCTGTGTTATTGACAAATCAGCTTTTTTTTTTTTTAGCATTCTTTTTTTTTTTAACATTTTTTATTGATTTATAATCATTTTGCAGTGTTGTATCAAATTGACAAATCAGCTCTTGATTTGATGCATGGGAGCAGCTTTTATGTCTGTCCTGCAGCCCCATCAATGATTCCATAGTGATTCCAAACAGTTAAAAACAGTGATGAAATTAACAGAACTGCTCTCTAGAAGAACTAAGTTGTGCAAAAATGTGTAGGATTCAGGATCATCTACCAGCAGTTTTCCCTTAAAAATTGCAATATAACCTATTCAGATTTTTTGGCAGGGGAGGTAATTAGGTTTATTTGTAGATATAGATATTTTATTCTCCATTTTTTTATTGAAGCATAGTCATTTTACAATGTTGTGTCAATTTCTGGTGTATATATTTTTTAATAGAGGTACTGGGGATTGAACCCAGGTCCTCATGCATGCTAAGCACACGCTTTACCACTGAGCTATACCTTCTTTCCTTCCCCACCACTCTCATTCTGATTTTGGGGGCTTAGCTGTTGGGCCAGTGAAGATTTTATTTTGTTTTTTTGTGGGGAAAGATAATTAGGTTTCTTTATTTAATGGAGGTACTGGGTATTGAACCCCAGACCTTGTGCATGCTAAACATGCACTCTGCCACTTAAGCTATACCCTCCCCCTCTGAAGATTTTAGATTTGGGGACATAACCACACCCATTTATGGCCTTTTGAGAGGAGCTGTGGAAACATGTTTCTGTTATGCATCGGCCTTATAGCACCATTCTCTCTGCATTATAAATTCCATGGCACTTAACTGATAAATGGCAGTAACTCCCATCTACTTGGAGAAAATTTAGTTCCGGATTTTGGCATGTGGAGGTGGGCCAGCTCTCTGGGTGAAATAAAGAGCAGACTCCATAATTTTCTTATTAGGAGGTTTCTTTTGCTAACTGCTCTTCTGTTAATAATTATTTTAAAGTGTACACCAGTTTATTTGTACTTTTCAGTACCTTAATTTTTTCAGAACTTCAGTTAACTGCACTATAATCTGCCCAAATCAAGCTTGAAACAGTTGATGTTTGAGAAACCCATAAGTTTCATTTTCTGTTCTTGAGTCATCTAGAAAGTGAAACTTACTGAATTGAATTAGATCACCGGAAACTTCTAACTTCATAGTATTATAGTATTGGCTGTTCAGATATAAGAAATTCTTCTTTGAATGAAATAATTTATGTCCTGCAGAAACATAGTGTCCGTTATATTACTTGGTATTCCCTAGTTTGCAGCATCCTTCAAAAAATGTAATTGAGTTAGAATTAGTGTCAGGAAAGAGCAGGACCCTCCAGTTGAACTAGCATGTTACTTTTCATTTTTTCCCAAATGAAGACTGTGATTTAATCATGTCATCTTTTGCTCTGCTTTTCAAAAAGAAGCTCCTAATTTAGGATTTAGTGAAATGAAATTTCTTCCAAATAACTTTTGATTTCCCTCTCTTTTTTAATCTCCTTTTAAAATGTCCTTTTCTGTGTGTACTTTAATGTTGAAAGCTGCCCTAAGTTCTTTTTTAGAAGCATGAAGGAAGTATACAACTTATATTTAATGAATTTTAAAATCGATTCACAAGACAAATACATGTTTTTGATGACACAGAGATTATAAATTCTGTCAAGATGTGATCCATTTCCCATTAGCAGAGCCTATGCACTTTGAATTTTAGAGTGATACGCATTGAGAAACTTCACACTGCCAAGTTTCTGTACCTAAGTATTCAACGACTTGAGTCATGTTTCTTACCCTTTTATTATCCCTTCTCCCTCTCTGAAAGGAGACTTTTTAGACATTTCTTTCCTATGAGTTTCCCTTGAATTTTAATACCACTAGTGTATTATATACCTCTTTATGTACTTTATATATGTCTGTGCTTTATGCATAAAAAGAGTAGGACTTTTTTATGTCTCACTAGCGAGTTTGGTGTCCCTCCCAATAAGAGTGCACAGGTTAGGTTCACCCAGTTATGATGTGAACTTCGTGGGGTTTACATTTGGGTTTGTAACTTTTTTCCCATTAGTCTGATACTTTACATTTGTAGGATAATTAAGGTCAAGTTTTTAAGGTCAGGCTTTTGGGGTAATTTCCTGGCCCAATTCCCAGTAAAACAAAACATTTTCATATGATAGAACACTTGGTTCTATTCCCTTTGGGTGTGGTTTTCTTCCTTGTCAAAGACTGGCTAATACCTGTTTGGATAATTCCTTAGGCTTGTCTTGCGGTTTTTCTTATGAATGGACTGGGGTTACGGGTTTGGGGGAAGCATACAACAGAACTGAAGTTCTTTCCTCTTCATGGTATGCCAGGGATTACCAGCACGACTTGCTCCTGGCGATGTTAACCTTGATCGCTTGCTTACCATTGTTTTGGCCAGGGGTTTCCACTGTAAGTGTGACCTTTACATACTGTCTTCTTTGGAGTGCTTATCAAGTCCACTCCTCGCTTAAGATGGGATGGGGTTAAGCTCCACTTCCTGGAATGGGGAGTATCTGTATCACTTTGGAATTCTTCTTTGGGCAGATTTGTCCTTTCCCCCACATTTGTTTATTCAGTCACTTGTATCAGTATAGAGTCATGTATATTTACTTTATACTGTGGTTTATAATCCAGTATTACATTATTTTGTTATTTGTTTCAGCTTTGGCCACTGAGAGCTCTTCTGGTGTCTTGAGCACTTTTTTTCTGTCACCATAAGATGTCGCAGACTCACTTTTATTTTCCCTGCCTCAGCCTCTTACTTGTTTATTTCAAAGCAAACATTTGCTATTTGTTTAGCCACAATGCATTGCTTACTGACAATGCGCTATTTACTTTTATATGCATTTAGTTATTTATAAGAACATAGCATCTTAGCTTTTATTGCACCTCATTAGGGTTGGAGATCTCTTTGGATTTTGGCCTCCACCTTATTTGCTAATCCTCTGTTTCATGCATCTGCAGTCTGATAAACTTGCCTTAACGTGTATCTTCCTTAAAACTGTTGACCCATTGGGCTCTTGGGATTTCACTTTGTTTCCTGGTAAACTTGCTACTTTGCTCTCTTTGAGACTGCTAGGATCTGGGAAATTTATTTCATCTTAACCCTTTCACTTGAGTTTGGGTGGCGGAGGCTCCAATAGGATTGTAAAACAAAAATTGGAGTTAGTCAGAAAACTGCGTGTGTCACACTTACTAGCAATAGATTGTCAACGTTTGTAGTTATTACAGTTCATACTGCATCAATGAGCAGTGAATTATGAGCAGCAGTTCATACATACGTGCAAATTCATGTATATACACTTTCTAACCAAGAGAAAATTCATCTATGAATTTCTATTATTGGTATGGACTAATATTTATAGATTTTTAGGTTTCCAGGGATTTCTGGAGCATGGCTTCAGGAAATATGAAAAGTTTCCAGAGCTTTTCACTTGACTCCAGTCCATTATTAGAGCACTCCAAAATCTGTACTTTGAAAACATTGATAATACATATTTTTCATCAATACTGCATAGTTTTGAGTCTTCTTTATAGCACAACTGAACATTGCCTAATGATGTTTATCACTAACTGCTCTCATTTCACTATTTTTCATGTGTCACAGATAAAGATTTTAGGAGTAGGCTCAGGTTGAGTTTAGTCAGTGATTGATAAACTGGCCAGCAGAATGGATGTGGTCAAGACACATTTTAAGTTGAAGACAGGATCGTTACTAGAAAGTGTATCCATTTGTCACACAGAATAGGCCTGAAGGGTTGTGTTGTTCTTTTTTCTCAAGTCTTTCAGTGTCTTCTTTTCTGGATGTAGGTACAGAATGAGCACATGTTGTTGGTGTACGCCTGGTGGTGTTTCCACCATTGACTTCCTACAGCGCTATGCATCCAGGATCCACTCGAGTGAATTTCAGACAGCCAACGAAGACCTCTGCTACTGCTTAGAGTGTGTGGCTGAATATCACAAAGCAAGGGACGAATTGCCACACTTACATGAGGTAATTGACATTAGATGGGCAGTTTTCTAGAGCTTGATAATTAGGAAAAGAATAAATTTGAACTCTGTTGGAAGCATTTGGGGAACTGATGATGTGATTTAACTTTGAAGGCCGATATACTAGTACCTGACTCATTGCCTGGTGTGTGGTAGGTACTGAGTAAATGCTTATTGACTGATGGAATTGAAATACAAAGCAGAATTTTATAATCCTCCTCTTTTAGTCATTTTGATACAAAACAATTTTATGAAATGAAGTGATGTATGGGGGTTTTTTGATTCATGCTTTTATATCATTGTGTTTGACAGTGTTATTCTGAAGTATCTGAATGGCTTGAGTTATTTTTTCATGTGACTAATAGTTTTTTTTTCCCCTTCTCTTTTCGTTTCTTAGCAGGTAAATGTTATAAACCAGTTAGAGTAAGTATATTTTTTAGTCACAGCAACCAAAGTGAAACACATAATTTTAAGTACGTGGGTTTGAATATTTGGTTTATTACATTTATCTGCTGAAAAATGGAACACAGATCATAGAGATAAGTATAATAATACAGAAATTTGAGGAGAGGGGATGATTCGTTATGAACCTGTTGAGAAAACTTTTACAAAGTTACCCTGCTTCCAAGTTTTACAGAGTTTTCTAGCTGACTGATGTCTTTATGCTGAAGCTGATGTTTTCAGGTGGGTACCTATGGCTGGAACACAGAAGGGAAGACATGGAACACCTAGCTCTTGCCTTGACAAAGACGCTCCAGCTTCTCATTTCCTTTTTAATAGAGTGTAGTTGATAGAGATAGTGACATATTTTATAGTAAAACTCCGCAAGAGCATCTCAGGCTCTGTGTGCTCATGTTCATGTATCATACAGACCGTTTTTATGTTTAGTGGCTGTTTTCTTCAAAGCTAATATATGATGTTTAATACTTCTTTAAACTTCTGAATTTTTATACTTAGGAAGAGGCTTTCTAGAAAGATCATCGCATCCAGTATACTTTGTTGTTAAAGATATAAAGCACACTGCCCATTTTTCTTTCCCTGTAGATTTTATGGGAATTAGAAACCTTACGTCTCATAAACCACTTCGAAAAATCCATGACGGCAGAAATGGGAGACGACGATGTGTACATAGTAGACAACAATGGGGAGGCACAGCTGTTCGACTTCACTGGCCAAGACTTTGAAAATAAGCTGCGAGTTCCTCTTCTCGAAATACTGAAGTATCCTTATCTACTTTTACATGAGCGTGTTAGTGAGTATCTTGGGTATTCCACAGTTACATCAGCTTTATTATTTTAAGAATTGTAAGAATTTTGGTTTATCTGTATTGAAAATCTGTTTGTTAAACATATAATTAGGATACTTATTATTTTTCCCCAACATTTTATTATGAAAGTTTCCAAACATACAGAAAAGTGAATTACACAGTGAGTACCGTATACACACCACGTAGATTCTGCAGTTACTAACATCCTGCTGTATTTGCTTTATCACATGTTCATCTAAATTCAGTTAACTTTCATCTTTGTAATTGCCTGTAGCAGAGTTTCTCAGCCTTGACACTGTTGACATTTTGGACTGGATGGTTCTTTGTCGTGGGTGCTGTGCTGTCCGTTGTAGGATGGTTAGCGGCGTCCCTGGCCGCTCTCCGCTAGATGACAGTAGTTCTTGCTCTCCCCACTACCCAAGTTGTGACAACCAAACATGTCTCTAGATATCACAAAATGTTTCTTGGGAGTTGGGGAGCAGGGCCGGGGAGAGGCAGAATTCATTGCCCCTGGTTGAGAACCATTGGTCTGTAGTAATTTTTGCTAATCACAGTGGCATAGCAGATTATGGCTACCTAGAGTTTGGTCATTCATATTTGCATTTCTTAATATGAATCTTAGGGACGTTTTCCTGGTCTATCAAATCTAACAAAATAACAGCACCTTTATGGCACCTACTATATCTAGTCCATGTTCAGATTTTCCCAGTAGTGACAAAATGTGGTTTTTGGCTGGTTTATTTAAATTAGGGTCTGATCAGGGACCATACATTGATTGCATGTGATTCATATTTTGTGCATCTCTTTTAATCCAGAGTAGTCTACTCTTAAACACATGTACATACACTTTTTTTGTCATAACTTTGGCTTGCTGGGACCAGATGGGTGTACTATAGAATAATGAACTTCCTGGAGTTTTCTCATTGCTTTCTTGTCATGTTGTTCAGCTTGTTTCTCTGTCCTCCGTATTTTCAGTAAGCTGAAAAGTAAACCTAAAGGTTTATTTGGTAAATCGGTTCTTTATAAATAAATTCAAAATAGATTTTTAAATTCTAACAAGTCATTTTTTAAACATTTACTAAAGAATACTATATCCGGAAAAGTTTATAAGCTTGATGATTTTTCATACACTAGATGCACTTGTGTAGTCAGCACCCAGATTAAGAAACAAACATCATCAGCGCCCCAGGAACTCTCCTTTTACTTTTCCAGTCGTTATTCCTCCTCCGCAAAGCTAACCACTGTCACTACAGTATTCTTTGAAGCTTGACGAGCTAAAGTTGATTCATCTGATAGGGTAAATGTGTGAGTCTATTCAGCACACTTTTGAAAGAATAGTGAAGAACCTTCCATAAGACAACAGGGATTGGAATAGTGCTGGCACAGGGAGACTAATGGAACAGTAGAGCGTCCGGAAGTAAAACAGGTATATTAGGGGAATGTGGTGGTTGTTGATGGGAGCATTTCAAGCTAGTGGAGAAAATGGGTTACTCAATAATTGACAGTAGGACAAAATAGCCATTTGGGGGAAAAGCTGATTTTATCACTCAAGTACCAGATAAAGGCCACATGGGTCAAAACGTAGAATGCTAATGCAATTGGACCCGTAATCATACTTCCAAGAAGATACCTTGTGGAGATAATTACGTCTAGTGTGAAAAAAATAGACGTATGTGCTAGTAAAGTCAGAGTAATTCATAGAACACGCTGTAGTCAGCTGATCAGGCTTTCAGGTAGGTTAAGTATTGTTCTTATATATTTATAGCATTTTTATGATTCAGTTAAAACAACCACCACAAAAGAACAACTTTTCATTTACTTACAGAGCAGCTGAAGGAGCCAGATTTAGGGAATCTTGGTAAGTTGGTAATATTCATGTTTTATGTTTATTGCCTTATTTTTTTCTCTTTAGACGAATTATGTGTTGAAGCACTTTGCCGAATGGAACAAGCTAATTGCTCCTTTCAGGTTTTTGACAAACATCCAGGGATCTATTTGTTTTTGGTCCATCCCAATGAAATGGTGAGTGTTAGGCAATGGGAGGGTATATTTTATTTTTGCATATACAGATAACTACAATAGAGGGTTTTGGTGTGTATTTTGTTTAAAATATTTGCCCGAATTACTGACTTGCCGTTTTAAAATGACTGCAGTCGAGGAGAGGG
Source organism: Camelus ferus (assembly GCF_009834535.1). Taxonomy (NCBI): domain Eukaryota; kingdom Metazoa; phylum Chordata; class Mammalia; order Artiodactyla; family Camelidae; genus Camelus; species Camelus ferus. Next base: position 71,595,438 of record NC_045699.1, on the reverse strand, counting down.
TGCTGCGGGGTGGAAGGAGCGGAGACTTAGGAGGGTAGGGAGCCCTTGCGGAAGGGGTGCTTCCGTGTAAGGGACAGGTGCAGGAGTTACTTGATCTCCTTTCCGTGTCCTGGCCTGAACTAATGAAGAGGGACCGTTCTCTCTTGCCTTCCTTGCTTGCCTGCCCTACCCCAAGCATGTGGAAATACCACTTAAATACCACTTGATACAATTATCTTGCTAATAAAGGAGATTTTTAAAAGGCGGCAGGGTTGGGAGGGTGGCAGTGGAGACGAGGAAATTCAGTTCCTAAGTGCTAGAGAAGAAGAGAGACGTAAGAATCAGAACAGTGGGTAGAAGAGAGGCAGAGAGCAACGCCCGAGTTCTAGAGCCTGACGTTGAGCTTCACGCTGAGGCTTGAGGTTTACCACCCTTTGGCAAGGCGGCGTGTGCTGTAGGTCCTGTGCACATTGGCCTCTGGAGCCAAGTTACACCATGAAGACAACAGCTGTGAAGGGCTGCTCTGCCAATATAAGGCCAGAAGAGAGGCTTTTTTTTTTTTTTAAGTGGCTAAGAGTGGTAATGGGGTTTCCAGGCAAAATGGTGGTGAATTTCAGTTTCCTCTGTGCTAGACCCATAACAATGATAGTAGAAAGTTCAAAAGAGGAATTTATAAAGGTACAACACACCCCTTAGTTTGGAACAGAAACAAAAGAGTGACAAATGGTGGCAGCCCATAGGCCTGGGTGGCCGTGGGTAGCTGGGGGTTGAGTTCGTGCAGGGTGATGGGCATTACGAGTGTGCACCAGGCAAGGGTAGGACCAGAGGCAAGGCCTGTGCTTAAAATAAGGGTGAGGCTTTCCTGCCTGTGAAAGAAGATGGGCAGAGTACAGCTCTCTGGGACTGGCTTTTTCAAAGCTGCAGACGTACCAGTAGAGGAAGCTGGTCCAGCCGCGCAACCAGGGCCTGGGCCAAGCACTTGCAGGCGTGGTGGCTGAGTCTGCGGGGCCAGGAATGGCTGTTCATTGTCTGTGCCTGTTTTATGGATGAGGAAGCTGAGTCCAGGCGTCAATGCACAGTTACACGGGCTGATGGGTGGCAGCTGGGATTTGTACGTAGGCAGCCTAGCTGCAGAGTCCGTATGCTTTTTTATCTTTTTTGCTTTTGTTTTTTCTGTTCTGTGTGCTTTCTAAAAAGTTTTTATTTGAAGATACTTTCAAACTTTCAGAAAATTCTCAAGAATAAAAGTAGAAAACAGCTATAGTTCCTTTACCTGTCATCCCCAATTATTCACAGTTCCCGCCATTTGCTTTTTCATTTCAATTAACTACATAGCTTTTCTGTTTCCAAACCATTTGAGAGTAGATTGCATATATCATGGCCCTTTACCTCTCAATACTTCAGCCTAAATTTCTTAAGAAACAGTACATTCTCACAATATTAAAAACTTCGGTGAATTTAATACTGACATAGTAAGTTCTGTTTTCCAGTTGTGACCCAGTATACTGCATGGCACTTCCCCACCATGCTCCAGCATGCAGACCAGGATCAGGATTTACATGTAGTTACATTGGTTTAGTCTCCCTTAATCTGAAACATTTCCTCAGCCTTTCTTTGTCTTTTATGACAATTACATTTCTAAAGAATAGTCATTTCTTCCCCACCCCATTTAAAAAAAAACTGAATGCTTTTTTTCATTTTGGATTTGTCTGATGTTTGCTCGTGGTTAGCTTCAGGCTGTATGTTCCCACCTGGAGTACCGCATACGTGATGTTATGTCCTTCTCGGTGTCACGCACAGAGGTGTGCCGTGTCATTTTGCCTCTCATGGTGATGTCAATTTTGATCACTAGTTGAGGTGCTGTCCAGTTTTTTCACCGTTTAATGTCTGTTTCTTAGATGCTTTAAGATCGCATAAATACCCTGCTTCTCAACAAAATTTTCTCCTAAATTTAACATCACCTGATGGTTCTTCCCTGAGCCAGTTTTTCTAAGATTGCAAAATAATTTTACAACCCCAGCCTCTTCCATGTTTACCACTCAGCGCTTGACATTCCTTATACTATAATCAAGGGACGTTTTCCCTTCTCCTGTTTATTTATTATCATTCTAGATGCACTGATTGCTTTTTTCGATAACTTTAAATTCATTACTTATGTTGCCATAGAGCCCATTCTTCTGTCTATTAATTGTTTTTCAAACTTTTCTGCCCATAACCTAAGTTAGAGTTTTTCATTGAGTACACACATACATATGTGTACGTGACATAAACATTTCACAAAACTGTTCTTACTCTTACTGTGAGAGATGCACACTGATACTTTTTCTGTTCCATTTTCTTAAGCTTATTAAGGTTGTAATTGCTAAATTTAATTTGTAGCCCACAAGAAATTTAACATCACTTCTCTTCGCTATATGGCCATTTAGAGGTGACCTTTGATTTCTTTTTAGGTTTCTCTTCATTTTTTATTTCTTTTTTCTAGCTTTCTATTATGGAAAATTACAAACATACAAAAGTATATTGGCATAATGAACCCCCATATATCCATGACTAGCCTCATCTATTATCAGTGCATGGTCAATATTCTAGCTCCCTTCGGTTTAGTTAGCACAATTCTTAGCAGAGCATTTCATCCAAAAAATACTTCAGTATATGTCTTTTAAAAGATGAGGACTTTACAGAAAAAACCAATTACGTCAACACACAGTAATAAATCTTAATTTCATATTTCTAGTCAATGTATAAATGGAAATGATTATCTCATAAATGCTTTGTTAGGGTTAGTTTGTTCAGATCAGGATCAAACAAAGTTCACATATTGCATTACAGTTGACCCTTGAACAACATGGTTTTGAACTCTGAGTCCACTCCTATGCAGGTTCTTTTTAATAGTATATAGTACTACACGACCAAGGTTGGTTTAATCCATGATGCAGAACCTCGGATATGGAGGGCCACCAGCTATATTATATTTGAGTTTTCAACTATGAGGAGGGTCGGTGCCCCTAACCCCTCCATGTGTGGTTCAAAGGTCAACTATAAATAGTATTGCATGTCTTTTATGTTTTTTAGGGGGGAGGTAATTAGGTTTATTTATTATTTTTTAATGGAGGTACTGGGGATTGAACCCAGGACCCTGTGCGTACTAAGCACACACTGTTAAGCTATACCCTCCTTCAATGTCTTTTAAAATCTATAGAAAACCCTGTTATAAGTAGATTCTTGCTATATGTAGACAGTTGTTCATTGAATGAAGTAATAAATGTGTTACACTTTTAGGTTCGGCGTTGGGCTATCCTGACTGCAAGAAACTTGGGGAAAGTGGACAGAGATGATTATTATGACTTACAGGAGGTTTTGACTTGCCTTTTTAAAGTCATTGAGTTGGGGCTTTTAGAAAGTCCAGACATTTATACTTCTTCTGTCCTTGAGAAGGGTAAACTGATTCTTCTGCCCTCACACATGTATGATACTACCAACTACAAAAACTATTGGTTAGGTGAGTATTATTCATAGACAAATACAGTTACTACTTTCCAGTAGTTCTTACGGCTATCCTGCAAAGGAAGTTGTCTCATTTGGTAATCTACAAAATTGCTCAGTGAAGGATTTCATAGTTCCCCATTCCTGTTCTGTCATTAAATTGACTAACTACATCTTGGTTTTAAATCATCTGTAATCATCTGTAAGAGGTACATTTTCAAGTATGGCAAGTAGATCTTTTATTTAAGGCAATATTAGATGTAACAAAATATTAGCATAGCAGCTCACTTTAACAGGGTTTGATCTATTTAAAAAAATAGGTTTAATATCTCTTTTCTCATCTGTAAAGGGTTTCTTGGCAGAAAGAGGTACTAGCTTTGGTTTTCAACAATTTCTATAGTAACTAAAATAGTTCTGCCTTCCTTCATTGATTCTAAGTCTTGTGTCATATTTGGCAGTGATAGGTATCTGAAATATGGTGATCTTAAAATTTAAGGGGTCTCAGATTTTATGAGATCAAATTGTGTGGTAGTCATCTTAGAAATTGTTTTCTAACCAGCTTCATGCCATTTTCCATTTTAATTCAGTCTAAAGTTCTGTTCTTGGGAGTAGTTATGTGTGAGTGTCTCAGACTTCAGTGTTTGAAGAACTGGATACTATCTTGTTCCATCTTACTGCCTTGTTATTCTTTTGCCAACGAAACCAGAGAAGGCATTAGAACAGTGTTATTTAACCAATTCAAGAAAACTCTACATAATCTTACAGGTATTTGCATGTTGCTGACCATTCTCGAGGAGCAAGCCATGGATTCACTGTTGTTGGGTTCAGACAAACAAAATGATTTTATGCAGTCGATACTTCACACCATGGAAAGGCAATCAGATGGTAATAACCTTTATTTGCTGAATACTGTTATGATGATGCACTTTGAAAATACTAGTGTCACTGCAAGAATTTGAATGCATGATGTGAAGAAGAATGAACATTTTATGGTTTAGGTCACAGATTCAATTCTTTTTTAAAATTGAAGTATAGTTAATTTACAGTGTTTCAGGTGGATAGCAAAGTGATTCAGTTATATATATCTATTTTTCAGGTTCTTTTCCATTATTGGTTATTACAAGATATTGAATATAGCCCCCTGTGCTAAATAGTAGGTCCTTTTTGTTTATTTATTTTATATATAGTGGTATGTATGTGTTAATCCCAAACTTCTGATTTATCCCTTCCTCTCCACCCTCCTTCCCCTCCCTTGCTTGGCTTTCAGTCTTGGTAACTGTAAGTTTGTTTTTTATGTCTGTGTGTCTATTTCTGGTTTGTAAGTAAGTTCATTTGTATCACTGTTTTTAGATTCCACATATAAGAAATACAGTATTCGTCTTTCTCTGTTTGACTTCACTTAGTATAATAATCTCTAGGTCCATCTATAGTGCTGCAAATGACATTTTGTCATTCTTTTTATGGCTTAGTAATATTCCATTGTGTGTTTTTTGTGTGTGTGTCTGTTTGTGTGTATGTGTAATATACACCGTATCTTCTCTATCCATTCATCTGTGGATGGACATTTAGGTTGCTTCCATGTCTTGGCTATTGTAAATAGTGCTGCGATGAACATTGGGGTGCCTGTATCTTTTCAAGTTAGAGTTTTCTCTGTTGGATATATGCCCAGGAATGGGATTGCAAGATCATATGGTAACTCTATTTTTAATTTTTTAAGGAACCTCCATAGTGTTCTCCATAGTGGCTGCACCAGTTTACATCAACAGCATAGGAGGGTCCTATTTTCTCCACATCCTCTGGCATTTATTATTTGCAGGCTTTTTAACAATGGCCATTCTGACCAGTGTGATGTAATACCTTATTGTAGTTTTGATTTGCATTTCTTTAATAATTAGTGATGTTGAGCATCTTTTCATGTGCCTTTTGGCCATCTATATATCTTCTTTGGAGAAATGTCTGTATTTAAGTCTTCTGCTTATTTTCGATTGAGTTATTTGTTTTTTCTGATATTAAGCTGTATGAGCTGTTTGTATATTTTGGGAATTAATCCCTTGTCAGTAACATCATTTGCAGTTACTTTCTCCAAGCCTGTAGGTTGTCTTCATTTTATGGTTTCCTTCACTGTGCAAACGTTTTTTTAAGTTTAAATTAGGTCCCATTTGTTTGTTTTTGTTTCTGTTACTCTAGGAGACAGATCCAAAAAAATATTGCTGCAAATTATGTCAAAGAGTGTTCTGCTTATGTTTTCCTCTAGGAGTTTTATGGTATCTGGTCTTACATGTAGATCTTAATTCATTTTAACTTAATTTTTGTATATGATTTAGAGAATGTCTTAGTTTCATTCTTTTACATGTAGCTGTCCAGTTTATCCAGCACCATTTACTGAAGAGACTGTGTTTCTTCCATTATATATTCTTGACTCCTTTGTCATAGATTAATTGACCATAAGTGTGTAGGTTTCTTTCTGGGTTTCTCTCCTGTTCCATTGATCTGTATGTTTTTATGCCAGGACCATACTGTTTTGCTTACTGTAGCTTTGTAGTGTAGTCTGAAGTCAGGGAGCATGAGTCCCTCAGCTCCGTTCTTCTTTCTCAAAATTGTTTTGGCTGTTTGAGGTCTTTTGTATTTCCATAAAAATTTAAAAAAAAATTTGTTCTAGTTCTGTGAAAAATGCCATTGGTAATTTGATAGGGATTGCACTGAAGCAGATTCAGAATTTTAAATTGGAAAGGACCTTTAAAGTTTAACTCAACAGCTTACTTTCATGAAAGATGAGACTAAAGCCCTGGGAAGTTAATTTACTTTTTCATGTTGAAATACCCATAGTTAGTAGAATCAAGGCTAGAACCTAAAGGAGGTAAATTTTTAATGACATGGTAATTAAAATTGTGGAGAAAGCCTTCTCTGTCCCACTTTCTCCCTTTTGCCTGATTTTTTATTTCATTCTGGTTCTCTAGGGTTCCACTGTGCAACAAGGTGGCTGCCAGCCAAATTTGGCTAAATTTAAGTTAATGAAATTAAAATAAAATACCTAATTTTTCAGTACCACAAGCTGTACTTCAAGAGCTCAGGAGCTGCATGTGCACGGTGGCTACTGTATCGAACAGTGCAGACCTAGAACATTTCCATCATCACAGAAGGCTCCCTTGGGCAGCACTGCACAGATAGGCTAGAAAATAGGGTCTAAAATTGTCATGTTTGTTATTAGAGCCCAGTTGTGTTTTGCTAGTGGTTTTATCAGGCTGATTAGGGAGAATCTGTACTAGTGTTTCTAACCTTTCCTTCTTTATGAAAGAATGAATAAAGACCAAGCATGCCAAATTCTATGAAAACATAATAAATTTTTTTACCCATATTCATTTCTCTTTAGGCAACTGCAGTGGGGATATAAATTCCTTTGTGGGAGATTCTAAAAGAAATATGTAAATGTTCTTTTTTGATCCACATATATTTTCTTGCTAGCTTATTTCTGATTAAGGTTATTACTGATTTATTTACTAGCATTTATTATGGAAATTATTCGTTTCTTTCCCTGTGCTTTGCACATGTATTTCTGTCCTCTTTGTTATTTAGCTCCCCTAACCACCTTCAGAATGTGAATTGCCTCCTTAAGGAATCTTTCATAATTGTTTTCACCTGATGACTTTTTTTTTCTTTGAGAGCTTCCTAGACAGAACTGTGTCAGCTGCAGTAGAGGATAAAAAAGAATATGAGAAGTACAACACAAATGACTTATGATTTTTTTTTTAAAGTAGAGTCTAAGAGCCCTGAGGGGGAAAAAAGCAGAACGTTCTAGGGTTATCAGTAATCGAGAGAGTTAGCTCACTTGCCTAAGAAGAGTACTGTAGAACATTAGATGGGTGGGGAATGTTGGCTGTCGGGGGAGGTATTTGAGCTGGACTTCAGGAGGGATAGGATTTTTGATAGGTGGTGCTAATAGTGAAGGCATTCTGGTTCTTGTTTGGAAAAAGCTTGCTATCTTTTTTTTGCTGTAGATAGTATGTCTTTATGTGAGTGTGAAAAAATCTGGAAAGAAACAATAGAGTAAGATCTTGTAAGTGCTTGACTGAGGACTTGGAATTTTCTTAGACAACATTAAGGAGCAATTGAAGGTCTTTGAGGAGGGCAGTTTTTGCCACTGGATATTTGATAGAGAAGAGGGAAAGGACTAGAGGTAAGAGCTTGTGAGTAATGAGATTCTTGCCAGTTGGATGAAATGAAGATAACCACAAGGCCATGTTGAGATACAGCGAGTTGGAGGGTGTGTATCACTGCTTATCCAGCAGCTAAGGGATTCGGTTCTTTACATCAGCCAGGTCACACACACAACTCAGGATCACGTGAAACCAGAATTTCCTGCATCATGGTAGCTATAGATACTAAGTTTTTCTTTCTCTCTTTTTTCCTCTGCTTTTTTTTCTGTTATTTTTTGGAGGATGGGCGTATAAAGTTCTAGATGAAGCAGAGTAGGAATGATTATTTCAAGTGTGGCAAACAGGATGAGAAAGTTGGCTTTATCTAGACTATCTTGGGGGGTAGCGTAGCTCAAGCACTTGCTTAGCATGCATGAGGTCCTAAATTCAATCTCTAGTTATCTCCATTATAAAAAAAAAGATTATCTCAGTTTGTTCTACACAAAAAGATTTCTCATAGAGGTGTATTGCTTTAAAAAAAGATGGAAAAACAATTTAAAAATTTGCCAGCTTTCTGAACCTTATAGTTGACAGCTCTTAACTTTAAATTACTTGCTGCTTTGCTTTCAGTTTTGTTGCTACCCAGGTAAAGAATGTTTAATTCTCAATATATACCTTTTTCTAATTGTTTTGTGATTTGGCAATTATTCCATTGTATTTCAGATGACAGTGTGGATCCTTTCTGGCCAGCTTTACACTGTTTCATGGTGATTCTGGATCGCCTTGGATCTAAGGTCTGGGGTCAACTTATTGATCCTATTGAGGCATTTCAAACCATCATCAACAATACGAGCTACAATAAAGAGATCCAAAATATACGGAACAGCTCTGTGAGGTTGGTTCAGTTCGTGTGTCAGGATTTCAGACAGTCTGGATGAGGAAATCTGTTGTAACTGATGTAACAACAGGGTTTTTTTTCTTTTTTTCCCCTTCATTTCAGTAATTTCTATTTATTCTTTTAAGGGCCAAGTTAGAACCAGAGTCGTATTTTGATGATATGGTGACTTGCAGCCAGATTGTGTACAATTATAATCCTGAAAAGACCAAAAAGGTATAAAACATTTTGAGAATTCAGACGATAATTGTATTGCATTTGTATTGTATAGACAGTGTTTCACATAATTAGTTCAGTTGCCAATTTTATGATACGTAGTTATTCTGAATCAACTGTTACATAAAATCTTTCTGATTGAACAGTAGTGCCTGGGGTAAAAATGGACTCTAATGGCACTTAGGAAGGGTGGAATGTTTATGGCATTGGGAGAGACAAGTTCCATGACTAGAAACCAAAACCAGCTAACTCTGGAAAGAAGGTCAGAGTTTATGGAGATGTTATAAATTTACCTTTTCATGAAACCTTAACCTCAAAATTGAGCTGTGTTTTCAGTTTCTAGGGGGTATGTATATGTACACCAAAACAGGAAAATTGAGCAGCATATTGTCTTGTTTACAACTTGTGTGTTAATCCTGTCACGAGTGGTGCTTGTTTATCTGAATGTCAGTATTTCTTTCATTTTAGGATTCGGGATGGAGATCAGCCATTTGCACAGATTATTGTCCTAACATGTATGAAGAAATGGAAACATTAGCCAGTGTGCTTCAGTCAGATATTGGTCAAGACATGCGTGTTCATAACAGCACATTTCTGTGGTTCATCCCTTTTGTTCAGTCCCTCATGGATCTGAAGGATTTGGGTGTGGCTTACATAGTGGAGGTTATTCATCATCTGCATTCTGAAGTCAAAGATGTCCTCAACCAACCAGATGCCATGTGTGACAAAGTCACTGAGTTTTTTCTTCTGATTTTGATATCAGTGATTGAACTTCATAGGAATAAAAAATGTTTGCATTTGCTGTGGGTTAGTTCCCAGCAGTGGGTGGAAGCCGTTGTAAAGTGTGCCAAGCTTCCCACCTGTGCGTTTGCACGGAGTTCTGAGAAGTCATCTGGAAATTGCTCCAAAGGAATGGGAATGATATCGTCTTTGTCATTGCATTCAGTGCCATCCAACTCTGTGCAGCTGGCTTGTGTGCAGCTGATTAGAAGTCTCCTTAAAGAAGGTTATCAGCTTGGGCAGCAAACTCTGTGTAAGCGATTCTGGGATAAGCTCAACTTATTCCTGCGAGGAAATTTATCTTTAGGTTGGCAGTTGACCAGTCAGGAAACCCACGAGTTACAGGCTTGTTTAAAGCAAATTATCAGAAACATCAAATTCAAAGTGCCTCAGAGTAGCACTTTCGTGGGTCTGAGTCCTCTGTGTGAAACCCCTTTCGTATCTTGTGAGGAAGAAAGTGAGCTGTTAGGGAAGAAACCTAAAAAGGACATGAACAGCCCAACACTTTCTAAACAGCCATTGAAAGCTGAGATGCATCACCTGCAAGCAAGTATTTTGAGCAAAGCAAATAATGAGCAAAACCACATAAAAGATCTGAAACTAGACCACCTCTCAGCTGAGCCTTGCTTAAAGCAGAGAAGTAAAAATATCACTGAACGAGCTCAAGACCAAATGAAAATAAGTACAGGGAAGTGTAAGTCTGTAAAAGAGAATGCCTCATGTACACCGCAGCATTGTACCTCAAGAAATGGTCCAGAAAGGGTATTTGACAGAGGAATAATAAAGTTGACTGATTCTAGCACTGATTCTCTGGAAAAGGTGTCCACATCAAATGAGGATTTCTCTTTAAAGGATGATACTCTTGGCAAAACCTCAAAAACAAAAACTAAGACACAGAAAGATGAAATCTGTGCTAAGTTATCACATGTAATAAAAAAGCCACACCAGAAAAGTTCCGTGGTCAGCAGTGCTGTCAGTTTAGAGGAAAACCTGCCTGTATCTAGCATTGAGAGTTTCTATTCAAGGAAGGATCTAGGTCAGAAAGGAGATGGCTTCATGCACAACCTCTCTTTGGACGCTAATGGTATTCTGGACGAGAAAAATGGAGAACAAAAGTCTCAAAACAGTTTATTGCTGAAAAAGAAACAAATAAAGAAAGAAGAGTTGGATACCCCTGAAAACAGCTGTCAAATACAGGAGTGTCATGTTGGTAATAAGAATTTGTTTGCAGAAATGCCCAATACTATTGTGAAGAAAACACCTTTTAAAGATCCTGTGACTGTACTTGAAACAAGAGGTAAGGAAATTAGCAAGTGTACCGACCAGGTTTCTTCTGCTTTGAGAGAACAGGCCCCTAGCATCAGTCCTAAGTCTGACATCTTAACAGATTCTCAGGTAGACAGAGACCTCCACAACTTATCTCTAATAGCTCAAGCCAGTGTTACTAAGTTCCCATCAGATTTGACCCCAAAAAGTTCATCCCAGCTACAAAGAAAAGTAAAAGATGATAAAAGATGTTTCACAGCTAACCGAAATAACGGGAAAACCTGCCGTGAGCATGTTATTGTTATCTCAGATTCTGATGATGATGATGATGATGATGATGAAAGAACTCTGGGTTTTGAGAAACTCATTAAACAGGATGAACTGTGCGTTGGGAAGGCCTGTCCAGAGCAGCATACTTCAGTAGCTGATACGAATGTGAAACAGAAGGTGATCAAGGAAGAAAAGACAAAGTCCCTGTTGGAGTTTGAGGAATCTGATTCTCAGTTTTTTGAGTTTGAAAGTCCATTTGAAATGTTTTCAGTTTGGCAAGATCAGAAACCAGACAACAACAGTTCAGTTCAAGAGGATGAAAAAAATTCATGCTTGACTCGTATAGGTGATACCACAAATGACTGGGGTTATGATACAGATTATGTGTCTGGAGAGGTCATTAAAAAAGTAACAGAGGGTGTTGAGGAACAAGCAGAACCACAGAGGAGTAGTATTTCTGTTGAGGAGTTTTGTGAAATTGAGGTAAAAAAACCCAAGAGAAAACGATATGAAAAACCTGTGGCTGAAGATCATCTAAGGCCTTCTTCTGTCAGAAGTAAGGACCAGTCTGATCTTAACGAGGGAGAGCTAACTGAAGATGATGTAAAAAGTGCAGATGTAAGGACCACAGCTCCCAGTTCAAGTATTCAGAGACCCACCGCGGCGTCCCTAAAGAAGTCCCCTCCAAAGCTTCGCACTTGCTCCAAACCTGTTCGGAAAGTCCCACTTTCTAAAACTCCTAGGAAGACACATTCCGATACCAGAAAAGGGCAGAATAAAAGTTCAAGTTACATAAGCTGTCGAACAACTCCTGCTGTTGTGCCACCAAAGAAGTTTCGCCAGTGTCCGGAACCAGCTTCAACAGTTGAGAAACTTGGTCTGAAAAAGGCTCCTCGTAGGGCATTTGAGTTGTCTCAGCGATCTTTAGACTCTATATCTCGGTTACGTGACTATGGCAAAACTGTTGGAGTAGTCGATACCCGGAAAAAGGCTAAATTAATTTCTCCTCAAACTCTGTCTGTCAGAAATAATAAGAAATTGCTGACGAGTCAAGACCTTCAGTTGCGAAGGCAGATGAGACCCAAATTGCAACAAAATAGACAAAGACTCCTTGACTGTGAAAGTACAGTTACTCCAAGAGCAGGACCGCACGCAGCACAGGATTCTGACACATTTGTACCGGAGTCCGATAGGTCAGATTATAGTCATAAAGGGGGATCTGAGGTAGCTGCTAACAATAGTGAAAAACAGTTAAAATGTGTGTCTTCTGAAACAGAACCCACAAAAGCAAAACACGTTTCTCAGGTAACTGATGATCCTTGTCTCTTGAACCAGTGCAGTTCTGTAGTGTGGAATGGAAGAATACCAACGAGTGAAGTCATTGTCTCTACTTCAGAGGACCCTTTAGGTGGAGGTGACCTAACAGTACATCGTTTAGAGGTGGCATCTTTGAAAGAGGGAGAGCCTGAATCCAACAGTGATATAGAGGGAGATGATATATTTCTAACACAGCGTGATCCTGAAGATATGGATTTATGTTCACAAATGGAGAAAGAGAATGATAACCTCATTGAAGTAGTTCATGGAAAAGACACAGTTCAGGTAGAAGAAGTTTCCACCAGTCGGCCTCAGTTGGAATCTGTGAGTAGCACAAAATGTAAGTATAAAGATTGTGTTGAAACTCTGAAAAACCAGGGTGAATACTGCTCGAAACACTCAGAAGCTAAAGCAGCAGATGAAGATGTATTTCGTAAACCTGCCTTGCCTCTCTCTGCGTCTAAACCTTCCAGACCCTCCACTGCTAAGATTTTTAGCTCAAGTAGTACTTCACGAATTGCTCATCTTTCCAAGTCTTTGGAGAATACCTCAGCACTTCCACCAGCTCTAAAAAAGTCAACTGGGATACAGTCTGTTTTGAAAGTACCACAGCCGACTTCTCTGGTGTCTCAGAAGCCAATGGGTGAAGTGAAGAGTGCATGCAACATCCTTCATCCTCAGACTCCAAATAATTCCAGCAGGCAAGGTTACAAAGTTCCACTTGGTGAAAGCAAATCTTTTCCGGTCTCCTCTCCAGTAAACATCCTGTCATCACAGTCCGTCTCTGACACCTTCGTTAAAGAGGTCTTAAAATGGAAGTACGACATGTTCGTGAACTTTGATCAGTATGGGCCCCCGTCAAGTCTTTGTCAGTCCATCGCAAGACGTGTGCCTGTCAGATTCCAAGACTGTGGAGATTATTTTAATGTTTTTTTCCCTTTGATGATATTGAATACTTTTGAAACAGTAAGTATGTGCTTTAATTGTATACATGTAGACTTTGAAATTGCCTTTCTTTACCGTGCCAAGTAATAGTACAGCTAAAATAACTGACCTTGTTTTGACTTAGATGTAGCTTGTAGATTTCATGCTGAACAGACTCTGTGCCAGACCGGGTTCTAGATGCTGGTGGTACAGAGGAAACGCTTGGTTGACCTCTGCCCTCCTGGAGCTTACAGACACAGTTCAGAGTGCTAATGTGCCAAGTCCAGAGGTAGCACAGGAGGAAGTGTTTTCTGGGGCAAAGGTAAGGGAGAACATCTCAGAGGAGACAGTCTCCCATCTGCATTTATTTTTTTGAAAAGGAATGTAGACCTTTACTGAAGTTTCCTTGAGGAGGTAGCAGAGAGTGAATTACATCGATTGACACAAAGCAATAAATCCAGATTTCTCTGTTCACATCTGCCTTCCCAGCTTCTTACACCTCATAGCAGCTGCTCTCTCCCTGTAGCTGCCTCCCTTACCCCAACACATCCCATTCTGGGTCTTCTCTCTCCCTCCCTCTGACTAGGATTGCTAAATAAAATACAGGATTCCTGGTGAAATTTGAACCTCAGAAAAACAGCTAGCCATCCTTATAGTGAAAACACCCAGCTGCACTTTGGTATTCTCAAAGCAGGTAGATTTTTACTTCTTCCAAATTCTTTGTAAAAAAAAGACCAAAGTATGTATGTAGTAAAACTCTTAAAAACAAAACCAGGAGCACTCAGGTGAACACTTGCGCGTTCACTCACGGGACAGATACTTCGGTGCCTGATACTTGCCAAGCGCTATCACAGGCCTGGGAGGGCAAGGGGTGAACGAGACGACAGGGCCTCTGTCTTCTGGGAGTGGTCATTTCAGATGAGGATAAAAGGCTCTAGCGTGATCTAGAATGACCTAGAACAAAAGGGAGAGGGCACTATAGATTGAAAGGTCAGACAGCCTCAGGGAGCACTGGTGTTCACACTGAGAATGGAAGGGGTGGGTCACGGGAAGTACGTTCCAGGCAGAGGGAGTGCAAAGACACTGAGGGGAGATCAGGCTTAGGATGTAGAAGCGTTGCACGGAGAGGCCAGTCTGTATCAATGTATGCCCCAGATTCCAGCCAGTGTCTTTTTTTTTTTTTTTCAGCCATTGTCTTGAGACTTGTTTCACTAGAGTTGGGAAAGCATTAGAAACAACTAATTGATAGAGAGTCTTCAGTCTCTCTCCATAACAACACAGTGAAATATTTAGTATTACAAGAATTATTTTCTTACCTTACAAAAATTGTTAGCTCAGTGAATAGTTGATACAGTTAAATAAGCCAGGGAAAATACAGAAATTTTCTTCATTTTGAAGCTAATTTTTTTCTTCAGCCTTTACTATTTCTGGAAAGCAATAAACCATTTGAAAGTCATTCATAGTTCTTAAATTTAGGACATTTTTTTCTGATTTTATTTTTCCCTGAGTTAAGAGGTATTTATATGTTCCTCTTTAAGGTCTCCTTCTTCACGACATTTTTGTAGCCCTAATCCTTTCAAAGCAGAATGAACACAAGTTTCATTTGTATGTGCACAGAGTTTAAAATGGTCAAATCCTGATGGAAGGCCCATTATAAAAAAAACAGCACACACCATCACCTCCTCAAGTAGTCATGTTTGATTCTTGATGGATCCTCTTGTTATTTGCTTCCATATTTCTAAATAACATGCCACGATTTTGACTTCTCAATTTTTCAGTTTTAGGCATTTTCTGTTAGTTTCCCACTACAGAAAGTACCCTCTCTTCCCAGCCCTACCTTCACACACCCGCTTCCCCATTTCCCCATCCTGACTGTGGAGCTGTCTTGTAATTTTTAGGTCAGTATTTGTTGTTGTCTGACTATGCAAGAGGCATCCACAGCTTAGTCATGTGGTGTGCTAGAACTACTTTTGCTTTCCTTACCAACTCTTTGCTTTCTCTGAATTTATTATTTTATTTACTTAATTTTCTATATACTTACTGCTAAACTAGCTTCAGACTCTCTTTTAGATTTTAAATCTGACCATGTAAACTGCCTTGTGTCAAACTACTGCTTGCTTTTGATTAGTGTTAACATGGTTTATCTTCATTCTGTTACTTAGTTTACAATGTCTTTATATATAAAGTGAGTTTCTCGTAGACAACATATAGTTAGGTCTTGTGTTTTGATCCACTCTTCCAATCCGAATTGGTGTATTTAGACCATTGATATTTAATGTGATTATTGATAGAGGTGGATTAATTTCTACCATATTTGTTACTATTTTCTATTTGTTACCCTTGTTCTTTGTTTCTATTTTTGTCTTCCATGCTTTTTCTGCTGTTGTGGTTTTAATTGAGCATTTTATGTAATTCTGTTTTCTGTCTATCATTAGCATATCAGTATATATATTTTTTTATTAGTGATTGCCTTAGAGCTTGCAGTATATATTTAAAACTAATCTAAGTTTACTTTTAGATAATGCCTTATGGATATTGTGACTACTTAATAATAACAAAATATTCCTAATTCTTCTTGTCTGTCATGTCACTGCTGTCATTCATTTCCCTTGCATAGGCATAGATGAGCATGTATGTACACACGCGGAAGCATCCATAGTTGAATATATTGTTGCTGTTATTTTGAATAAACTATTATCTGTTAGCTCAAATTACGAATAAGAAACATAAAAAATTTAATTTTACCTTCTCTTATTCATTCTCCAATGTTCTTGTCTTGTTTAAGCAGATTAGAGCTTCTGACCTATGTCATTTTCCTTCTCTCTGAAGATCTTATAATACCTCTTGCAGGATAGGTCCAGTGGTAACAAGTTCTCTCAAATTTTGTCTGAGAAACTATTTATTCTTCACTTTTAAAGGATAATTTTGCAGGATTCAGAATTCTAGATTGGTAGGTTTTTTTCTCTCTTACAGTCTAAATATTTTTCCCTCTCCTCTCTTCTTGCTTGCATTGTTTCTGAGGAGAAGTCAGGTGTAATTCTTACCTTTTCTATAGGCAAGGTGTTTTTTTACCACTGGCTTCTTTCGAGATTTTTTCTTTATCTTTGATATTTCATATTCCTGAGGTTTGAATATGACATGGCTAGGTATCGTTTTTGACATTTATTCTGCTTGGTCTCTGAACTTCCTGGATCTGTGATTTGGTGTCTGACATTAATTTTGGAATGAGTCATGATTGCTTCAAATACTGCTTCTTTCCCTCTCTCTTCCTCTCTTGTGGTGTCCCCATTACATGTGTGTTCCACCTTTTCTCATTGTCACATAGTTCCTGGAATATTCTGTTATTTTTTCCCCAGTTTTTTGTTTCTTTGGTTTTCAGCTTTCGTAGTTTATGTTGCTGTGTATCCTCCAGCTCAGAGATCTTCTCCTCAACCATCAGAGGCATCTTTCATTTGTGTTACAGTGTTTTTGATTTCTAGCAGTTCTTCTTGATTCCTCCTTAGAATTGACATCTCTTTGATTACATTATCCATCTATTATTTCATAGTCTACTTTTTCCATTAAACTCTTAGCGTATTAATTACAGGTTTTTTTTTTTTTTTAATTCCATCAGATAATTCCAGTATTCCTGCCATATCTGACTGGTTCTGATGATTGTTCAGTCTCTCCAAACTGTGATTTTTGCCTTTGAGTGTGCCTTGTCGTTTTCTGTTGCAAGGTGGACATGATCTACTGAGTAAAAGGAGCAGCAGTAAATGGGTCTTTAGTAATATGGTAGTGAGGTATGGGGGAAGGGGAAGCATTCCAGTCCTCGGTGTTGGTCTTTTAGTGAGCGCTTGCCTCTGGACAATGGACTTGACACACACTTCTTAGTTTCCCCCACCTCCTTGGGGGAGACAGGATGGCTCAAACTGCTGGACTTGATTATCTTCCCTCAAGTCGGTTGGGCTGTGATAAATCCCCAGCAGGTTTGGCTCTGGTAAAATAGTTGCTTTGTAGACCAAGCCTTGTTAAGGTCAGAATGCGCGGGTGTATTTCAAAGTGGTTTCTTCCCCTCAGTCCCTAACCACCCCCTTGCTGGAAGCACACAGGGAATTTTCTCCAGTATTCACTGTGAGGGCCT
Source organism: Camelus ferus (assembly GCF_009834535.1). NCBI lineage: Eukaryota > Metazoa > Chordata > Mammalia > Artiodactyla > Camelidae > Camelus > Camelus ferus. The sequence continues at coordinate 71,578,052 of NC_045699.1, read as the reverse complement.
GGTAGAGCTCCTAGATGTAAAACTCACGAGAGTGCGGGGTCCCCCTTGGGCCTGGGTCCCCCTCGAGTTTTTAACATTCAGAGTTGTCCATACTGAGCCTCGTGTAGTTTGTCAGTTACAGTTCAGTTTTTCCTGTCCTGGCACGGAGGTTTCTACTGAAGAGTTTCTGCTCCTAAGTTATGAGGGTAGGTTGTGATTGTCTGCATCCCCTGTCTGTCTCTGCTTGTGGTTGAGATGGAGCAGCGACTTCTGAGTTCCTTACATGCCAAGCTGGAAACCGGAAGTCCCACATTTTTAATGTTTCTGTCACCTGGGATTCTAGGTTCTGGATTTTACTGTTGCTTACTTTGGAAAATGTTGCTGTTTAGCATTGGTTTTTCAGATGATTTTGCTTTCTTAATTTGCTTTTTTGGCTTTGTGTAGGTGGCACAGGAATGGATCAGCTCTCCCAATAAAGAGAAATTCCATCAGTTGCAATTACGAAAATTTCCTGCTGATTATAAAAAATACTGGGAGTTTGTGGGTGAGTCCTTTCTTATGTAACTTGGAATATATCATATAATAAGTGGAGATTTCTATCTGAGGAAACATAATGATTGTTGGAATTTTCTGGGACATAGATTTCCTAATTTGTAACCTCTTATAAAGAATATGTTTAAAGTCTTAATTAATGAGGATAATTAACAGGATGGTTATGAGTATAAAATTCATGATTTTAATCATTATGCGATTAGAACACTGCAGGCCGAAGTGTCCGTGGAAGCTGGGCCTGGGAGAGAGAGGGCCCGGGAGGGAACGTGACTGGCGGGGGCGGATGGGCAGGGGTGTCACCATGATAGTGTTCATAGATTTTGAGTAAATCTTCCTGCCATCTGTCTTCTCATTGCATGATTGGTCTGAAACACATACCACATTTATGTATTAGTTATAAATAAGCCAAATATTCAGAACCCTTTGAAATAAAAAGTATAAGTTCTCTTTTTGCCCTCCCCCCAATCTGTCCTACTCCATAGAGTCAGTCAAGAAAGAAAGCATGTGTCTGTTTTTGGGGGGAAGTATTATAATGCTCATTGTAGAACATTCAGGTAATATCAGCAATAGTAAAATAAACATGACCCACAACTCCCATCATTCAGAGATGATCCTGTGAGCACAGTCATGGCTGTCTCCCTGCTAGACTTCCTACTTATCTATGGGAATTGTGTGAGGGGGGAGGGCAGGGTCATTTTAACTATTCTTGTGACTTTTTCATTCATTTATTCAGCAAATATTTATTAACTTTATACTACCTGATAGTGATTCTAGAGCTAGGTTTGTAGCTGTGATGAAAACAAAATTCTGCCTTCATGAAGCTTACATCTTAACTTACTTTCATTTACTCTATTATCAGTGTCATTTCAGAGATAATTAAAAGATAACAGTACTTTTAGTAATTGTAGTTATTCCCTTGTAAGCATACTCCATAGTTCTATTTAACCAGTAACTTCTAGTTAGACCCGTACATTATAGTTTTTCACTGTTAACAATCACTGAATAAATCCGTTTGCTACGTCAAACAGTACGTGCTTTGTAAGACTTCCGATTCATATTGCCTCTGCCTACTTTTAGAATACATTTTCACATCTAGCATAAGGATGTAAGAATGTGTCTCTCTTCTTCTTTGTTACTTTAAACTTTTTCCTCAGTTTTGTGTGAAAAATGTATCTCATTTGACATTTCCAGTTTTTGTCCCCAAACCTTCCCTGTCTCTTGTGTTCCAGGCTGGGGGGTGGCTGACTGCTCATCTGTGCGCGCCCCTTGTCCTTTTGTGTTCTATTCAATTCACATGCAGTTTGTGAGGCACAGACAGTTTTTATCTTCATGTTCAAAAATACCAGATTTATTTCTTTACCGTTTAGATTTTGGTTTTAGATATTAGATAAATACTTTCATTTTTTTCTTGTAGTAGGCTTTTATTTCTCTTTAGCTGATTTACCTGCCATTTATCTTGATCATATGATGGAATCACACGGTGTTCTCGGGTCTGCCGTCTTTCATCTCACATGTTTGTGTAATTCATCCGTTTTGTGTGCACCTTTGGTATTGTTTTCATTGCTGTGAATAGATTATCATTTTACTGTTGCTGAACGTTTTTTCCAGCAGTTTTGGTCCGTGTGTCAGGAGCCGCCCCAGGCTCAGTGGTCCACTAGGAGGACTCACAAGAATTAACATATTCATGCTCATGGCTATGACAGACAGCAGCAAAGGGTATAAGCAAAATTCACACAGGGAGAAAGCGCATGGGGTGGCCTGAAGCAAACCAGCAGAAACTTCCAAGAGTGCTTTCTCAGAGGAGTCACGCAGGACACACTCAATTTTCCCAGTAGTGAGTGGTGACACCACATGTGAAATGTTACCTGCCAGGGAAGCTTAGAGACTCACTGCCTAGGACACCCTCTGCCTGGCCTAAATCCGTGACTTTCAGAAGTAAAGTGGGTGTTTGACGTAAATCATACTCTGTTTGAAGACAGTTTAGGTACAGCAAATGGTGAGACCCGCCCTGGAAGCCAGGTTCCCAGACGCCCAGGGCCAGCCTTCCAGCCTTGTAAGCAGGCCTTCCTTAGAATACCCTCAGGCCTGCTGTGTTAATTAACTCTTAGACACAGCATTTTATGAAGAATGTTACTATGATCACTCATGTGTCTCTTAGTGTTTTTGTGAGGGCATTTTTGTTGAGAATGTCCTACAGTGGATTTCAGAGTCGCAGGGTATGCGTAAGTTCAGCTTGAGTAGGTAATGCCAAGCCAGTTATGTGCAGTTATGCACCCCTGCCGGTGTGCGAAGTCACGTTGTCCCTGCCTTCGCCACATGTTTGTCTTGACCGTGGTGTTAATTTTAACCATTCTGGCGTGTGTGAGTATTGATGGCCTTTTGTGACTTTATTTTGTAATAGCCTTGTTATCAGTGAGGATGGGCGCCTTTTCATGTATTTAGTAGATGCTTCAGTGAACTCTTCGGGGAAGCGGCTCTTGTTCATTTTCTGTTAGTTGTTTTTTTCTTGCTGATTTGTAGGGAGTTCTTTAAATATTCTGGGTATAAACCATTCTCCTACTTTGGTTTGCGTTATGACTCTCTTAGTGATGTCTTAAAAATTCTTATTTTATTCTTGTTTAGAATTTCTTATTTTTAACATAACAAATGCACCCTTTTTTTATGGTTGGTGCTCTGTGTCTCATTTAAGAAACTTCTCTGCTGTAGATCATAAATATATTATCAACATGTAAAACAGGTGTCAGCAAACTACAGCTTGCAGATCTGCCCCATATTCTGTTTTTATACTGCCCTAGAGTAAGGTTTTTACATTTTTTTAAAGGCTTTGGAAAAAAAGATGATGAATATGCAGCAGACACCATATGTGGCCTGCAGAGAAAAATCTGGCTCTTAACAGGAAGTTTGCCAACCCCTTTTCTAGAGTTCACTGCTTTGTCAACCTGGAATTGATTTTGTGCCCAAGTGAGACGTGGAGGTCATGTTTCGTTTTTTTCCTGATGGAGATGTAGTTATCCCAGTGCTGCGTACTGAAAAGATTATCCTTTTTCCATGCTCTGCACTGGCATGTTTATTGTAAATCTAGTGGCCATTGAATACAGTGGTCTTTTTCCGGGCTCCTTTTTCCTTCACTGGATTTTTTGCCTACCTTTATGCCCATATCACATGGTTTACTTACTTAGTCTGGCTTTATAATGAATTTTAATTAACGGGTCATCTTAACTTTGTTTTGCCTTAAAGAGCAGCTTAGCTGTTCTTGTTCCTTTGCATTCCCGTGTAAATTTTAAAGAAAAAAAATGTGGAACTTTGTTAAGAATTGACGTCTCTCTAATACTGAGTTTCTAATTCATGAATAAGATGTATTTCTTCAGTTATTTAGGTTTACTTTCAGTGGTGTTTTATAGTTTATGGAGAGGTTTTACAGATCATCATTGGTTAGATTTTTTAAAATGTGTTTGTAATTATGTGACTATCTCTAAAAGATATGGATGTAAAAATTCATAATAAATATTGCTAAAGTATTAACCATGATTCCTTAATATTAGATAGCTAGTCAGTGTTCAGATTTTCAGTTTCCTCATAAATAAAGTGTTTATTTCTTATTCAGTTAAGATCCAAATTAGGTCCACTCATTGACATTGGTTGATAATGTCTTTTTCAAGTGTAATTATTTCATTCATGTTTTTCCCCCTTTGTAATGAATTTATTGTATTTGAAGAAATTGAGTTGTTGATCCTGTGGAGTTACGGTCTATGTCTTGCCGATTGCGTCCCCCTGATGGTGTTTAGTATGTTTTTCTGTCCTCTATTTCTTGTAAATTGTTAGTTGGATCTAGAGGCTTAATCAGATTCATTTGATTTAATATTTTTGGCAGAACTATTTCATAGGTGGGGTGGGATGTTCCTTTATCAGGAGGTACTTGATCTCTGATTTCTCTTTTTTGTAATATTTATAGCTACTGATGCTTAATGCCTAGATAAGTTAATTTATTAAAGGATACAAAATGGTATTTTTATTTGATCATTTTTTCACTTACTAGCTATTCTCTATAAAGAGAAAGTTCTCTATTTTATTTGATTACTTAGTGGTATACTTTTATAAAGAAAGGTAGAATAAGGTCTTGACTCTTGACCAGTTTTCAAAATAATGAGTTAATTTACTGCAAGCACTGGTGTTGACCAGTGACCCTTTTAAAAAATTTTTCGTTATAAACACATGGACTTAAATATGCTTCCATTTCAGTCCTTTGTAATTGGCTTCTTCAGGTTGGCTCCTGAACCCTTTAGACAGGACCCTTCTAGTCTTTGAGAACTTTCTTGCCATCTCATGTAACCGATATCATTCATATTTTTTATCCCATATCTGAACTTGAAATTTTCTAAGTAGCCTTAGTATCTTTTGGTAGAAAGTGTTATTTTAGGATCAATATGGGCATGTTATATGCTATTAACAAGTAATACATGTAAATGTAAGATACAGAAAGGTTGAAAAAAAAAGCTTGGAGAAAGATACTCATTCAAACCCAACTAAAAGAAAACTTGTTTTGCTCTGTTAATATTAGACTAAATAGACTTTAAGGCAGAAAAGTATTATTTGAGATAAAAAGGGAGTATTTCACAATGTTAAGTTCAATTAACAGAAGATATGACGAATTTGAGTGCATGTATGTGCACCTAATAAAATATATAAAGAAAAAACTAATAGAACTGCAGTATGCTTTTTACATATACGTGAGATTTTTGAACCGTTAAATCAACAGAGGTGACTATAAAAAGCAAACCATAAAATGAAATACATCCACAGTACCTCCGTTATAAATAAATAAATAAACTTAATTACCTCCCCCCACCAAAAAAAAAAAAAACAAGAAATGCAGTAACAACAAATGAGCCTAATTATATACTAACTATTAACTTTCTTTTGATTTGGCTGAATACTCTAAAATTTTCTTTCCATTTTTAAAGTTTTCAGTTTTTCTTCTCTTTCAGTTTGGAAATTATACCCCAATTTATAGCTCTTTTGCTATTAAGTATTTAGTTAAAACTTATAATGTTCATGCTTGATTTATCAGAAGTGCATAGTTTTAATAGATATTTTAATTGTCTCTGTAGATAAGGAAAAAAATCTTTAAAAAAAAAAAAAACTTTAACTCTGTTAATCCCCATCCCAATAGTATATTATTGTTGTTATGTATTTTAATTCTATATTTTAACCTGTGTAAAACATTCTGTATGTATAGGTTCTGCATCCTTGGATTCAACCGTGGATTAAAGATATTTGGGAAAAAAATTCCAGAAAAACTTGAATTTGCTGTGCATCAACATCTGTTTACATACCACTTCTGTTGGACTTACAAGTCTGCACATAGCATTGCGTTGTGTTAGGTATTATAGGTGATCTAGAGACGTTAAAGTATGCAGGAGGGTGTGCCTGAGCCATAGGACATACTGTGCCATTTTATGTAAGACACTTGAGCATCTCAGGATTTTGGTGTCCGACGGGGGACCCAGTTCCCCACAGATACCAAGGGACGGCTATACTCAGTCGTGCCCTGTGCAGCCCTTTGTTTGTTTGTTTGTTGATTCTACCAGTTCATGTATTTGTTCTCTCCTTGTGCTTTGCATAATGTGTTGGTCATTGTCTCTGGAAGGTTATGTAAAAATAATCTTGAGGCCTAGCATGATGCTGTCTTCTTCCAGAGAGGCTTTTCCTTTGCTCTGCCAGGATTCTGGGAGCAGTAGCAATGTGGGATCATCTTAATCCTGTTTAAAGGACTGAGCTTTCCTGAAGTACTCAGGTGAAGTGAAGCTGGTCTGCAGCCCATGCAAAGGCCAGTTTACTCCTGCTTCTTCCTCGGGTGTCGTCCTTCCGGTCCCAGCCTGAAGCAGGGGGGCTACCAGGTGCCCACTCTCTGCAGGCCCTGGATGCCAACATTTGTGTTTTTTTTCTGTGTGCAAGGCCATCCCAGGTACGGCTCAGACTCCTGACTGCTACTCCCTGAATAGTTCAGATGTTTCTAGGGAAAACACTGGGCTGACCCCTGTGGATTTCCTCACTGTTCTGGTTCTCAATATAGTGATTTTTCATTGTTGTATTTGTTCTCTGATGCCTTCAAATAAGTATTTCTTACACGATGCATTTAAAAAAAATTTTTTTTGACTCTGTGGTTCAGTCTACCTAGTCCCCATACTTCATGCTTTAAATTTAGTTCAACACGCTGTTGCCGGATTTAGCTGCTTGTACTAAACTTTTTAATTTTAGTGATTGGCCTGTTTTCCCAGCCCCATTTGTTTTACTACTGTCCTTTTCCCCTTGTTTGAAATATCACCAATAGGCTAAGAATTCTTATATATACTTGTATCCGTTTCTGGAATTTCTCTTGGGATTTTGAAAGTAGGGAACAAAAATGAATGTTTCTTGATTAAAACCTAAGATAAACTTCAAGGACAGGAAATTTATTAGCTACTTTTGAATATTATGGTTTCATCTGTTTTTAAGAATAATTTTGTAATACCATATAATCAGTATTTGAAGGTGTTGACTGGCTTGGACTGCCATTTTGAAGTAATACAAAGTCCACTAGTGCTGTACACTTGCTTGACTTCATACGAGTTTCATATCCTTTCAGTAGGTAATCTTAAGTAAAACAGTTCTGTTAGAATTAATGCTGGTTTCTTATTGTTTTATAGTTTATCTTGAGGAATGTGAACTAGCTAAACAGCTTCATCCAAAGGAAAATGATTTGGTGTTCTTGGTTCCCGAAAGACTAAATGAAGAGAAGAAGGATCTACAGAGAAACTTTGTGCTGGATCCCCATGAATATCACTGTGGTTATGTTCATAAATTTCGCCGCACTTCAGTCAGTAAGTAAATAATGAGCGGGCGAAGGGACATCTGTCAGAAGCTCATCTTGTAATTTCCCTCTAAGTTAGGCTTTACTGGCCACGTGTTTGCTGGACATTTACCAGTTGTATATTTACTCTGGGTTTAACAGACCTGTATTTGCTGTACATTTATTTACCAGACCTGTATTTGCTCAGTTGATTACTTGCCATTCAGGGTCCTTTTTTAGTTTTTCTGGACTCAGCTGGAAAAGGCCCAGTATTTATTGCATTAGACTTATAATTTAAAAGCTTTCTTTTGTTATGTCTTCTCCTTCTAGTAAATTCCTTCATCTGTCAGTGTGTTTGTTACAAAACAGACAATGTGCAACCTGTTTGTTAAATCACATTCCAACCTTGGTTTTGTGGCTAATTGTTTCTGAGAAGGCCAAACTTACAACTCACTGTAAGGCAGCTGGAGGGGTTCGCTGTCTCCATCACTCCCATCCATTGCGTTGTGGGGGCTTCTCTCCCTAAGGTAACATAACAGAAGTTTTAGCTTGAACTTAAGGAGCACCACCTGTGCCCTACCTGGGCACATTTGTCATCTTTTCCCAAAGCCCTGCAAAATAGTAAAAATTACTCATTCCCTGCTCATTGGGAAGTCAGAGCTCAGGGATGTTAAGTAACTTATCCAGGGTCATCCTCAGTATTAAAAGATAGGTACATAATTGAAACCTGATTTTGTTTGGCTGCAAAGTCCACGTTCTTTGTTATATTCCAAGCTGCCTTTTTGACATTGCTGCTTTCTTAGTCTCTATTATATGAAGACAATATGATTTCATTATTCCTTTACCTTTTTGTGTTTTATCTTAAAAATTACAACAAAGCCCCTTAGAGCTCAGCATTGTGCTGCCTCATAACTGATGTGCCATATTTACTAACATAGGTGTGATCAGGGCGCAGGGCTTTGTGTAGAATGCGTTTAGAGGAGTAGCAAACGAGGATATGTGCCTTAATCTGTGCTTTAGACTCTTTCAAGTGGTTAATTTGCCAAATTTCTGTTTCTAAGGTAGCATCCTTCCCTGAACCCTTCTTGCATCCCACTCTCTGACGTCTCCATTTGGAGATAGATTAACCATTTCAAACCTACACCAAAAGGAATGCTTGATTTTCTGCCTGACATCTGCAGTTCCTTCAATTTTCCCATCTCAGTTAGCAGGGCTTCCAATCTTCCAGTTGCTCAGCCAAAAAACTTCAGCATCATCCACCTAATTCACCAGGAAATCGTCTTGACTCTTCCTTTGCAGTATATCCAAGATCCAGGCCCCACTTCTACTATTATGTCCTGGCGCACACTTCCACTAACTTTTGCCTGGATCCTACAGTGGCCTCTTAAGTGGTCTGTCTTTGCTTTTCCCATTGCGGTTTATTCTGTAGTCTGCAGTATGTGATTCTCTTAGTGTGTAACTTAGAGCATGTCTCTTCCCTCCACAGAATTGTCTCAGGTAGTGTTCAGAGTCCCTACTGGTCTACATAGTCCCATAAAGTGTGGCCCCACTCTACTCTGTCTTCTAGCTCGTTTCTCCCTACTTTTCCTTCCAGCCATTCTAGCCTTCTCCCTGTTCCTAAAATACTCTAGTCACATCTCTGCCTCGTGGTCTTTGCAGTTGCTGATTCTCCGCCTGTAACACACTTTCCCCAGGTCACGGCGTGGCTCACTCCCCTGTGTCAAGCATCGGCTCTGGTATTATCTTGATCAGGAAGGCCTTCCCTGACTGTCCTGCCCGCGGTAGTCCTCCCTCACATCCTGCATCCCTTTCTTGCCCCCTCTCTGCTGTCTTCATAGCACTTACATCCCCTGACACAGTCATTCATGTATCTGTCTCCCTCTGCAAAAAAATGACAGAAACATTGCCTGGCTCTTAGGAGGCATTCAGTAGATACTTGTTGAGTAAATTATTGATTTAGTATATAAAGTAACATGTTACAAAATACCAATTCTGAATAACCTGTTTAACTGGACACTGTTACTCACTGGTGACTGAAATGGCTTTTTCTCCTTCTTGGTAATAGTGCGTAATGGGAAGTCTGAGTGTTCCGTTTCCATCCAGACTCAAGATAACTTACCAGTCAGTTTAAGTGAATTCGTGAAATGTATTGTAATTAGCTCTCTAGTAACGACACAAAGGAAGTTGAAAGCCATGTCTTTGCTGAGTGGTCGGAACCAACTGGCCAGAGCCGTTCTGAATCCAAACCCCATGGACTTCTGTACAAAAGATTTACTAACTACAACATCTGAGAGAATTGTGAGTAATGATCATCTAATAACAGGAAAAGTTGGAACATTTCATGTCAGAATGTTGAAGCATCATGTTGTCTTTATCTATTACATGTTCCCTCATGTCTGCAACAAAGACATAGTCACCTTGTGTGCCCAGTGACATTGTTTAGTGCTTAGGTTTTTGATATTTCAAAGTATGTCTTTGTGTTGGGTTAGTCAGCTTTAGGAAAAAGGTAGAGTACGATAAGGAATTGAAAATATGATTGAAGAACAACATTAAAATGTTTGAGCATGCTACTTAAGTTTTTGTTTAGGTAATTACAGTTCAGGAGTAGGAGTTGATTTAGCGGAATTAATTTTGATTTTGAATGATCAATGGAAAATTGACTGGTATTGTCGCAGGTATGAAGATGAAGTTGTCATTTTGTGTGAACTCATATTTCTCATTGTAAGAGTTGTGTGTAAGATCCAGGAAGTTAACACAGAGTTAACACAGAGACAGGCACAAGGAAAGTAGTGCTTTTTGGACATCTGCTGTGTGTTAGGGTTTTCATGTGAGTTATTTCACCCAATTCTCACCCTTTTTAGGAATCCTAGACTTAATATATGACAAACACTGAAGCTCAGAGTTAGGAATTTAGAGATCTAGCTTGTGAATGAAACTGAGGTATAGACTCAGATCTGACCCAAAATCTATCTTCCTTCTACTATATCAGCTGTGTTAGTAAGAAAGAAAGTCTTGGAATGTTTTTTCTTTTACTGCGCAAGAAGAGAATTGACTAAAATGGGAAGAAACAGGAATAAATAGAAGAAAACTACGTAACAGTTTGTGATCATCTCTATAAGAATGTCAAATAAAAATACAGTTGTATTTGTAGGTGAACCGGAGCCTACAGACACTCATAATAAGTAACTTTATTTCCAGTAGTGAAAGTGGTTCTTAGATTAAAGGTCATTTTGGGGTCTGGACTGATCATAACCAGAGCTTCTGTCTGATAAAGATAAGGTGAAATTCAAACAGATGTTTTCCATTATCTCCCTCTCCTGCACCGCTGCAGGAGGAACAACTCATTCTCACTAATGTCTTTTGTATAGATCGCCTACTTAAGAGATTTCAACGAAGACCAAAAGAAAGCAATAGAAACTGCGTATGCCATGGTGAGACACTCCCCATCGGTTGCCAAGATCTGTCTGATTCATGGACCGCCTGGCACAGGAAAATCAAAAACCATTGTCGGCCTCCTGTACCGCTTGCTGACAGAGGTAGAGTCCGTGTGAGGGCATCAGTGCTGTCACTGAGTACTTCCTTTTGCTTCACTTGAATTAACTAACATTTACATGAGTACGAAAGTGCCTTTTCTCCTTCAATTTTGTGTATCTTTCTGATGTTGTGTGGAATTGTATCAGATAAAAGGGCGGCACAGGTGGAGAAGGTTATCAAATAAAAAGAGCAGAAAACGTTGTCTTGTGTGAAACTAATCCTAAGGGCTAGGATGGTGGTCTCCTGGCTTTATTGGAGGTCACGTCTAACACCAGGAAACCATCTTCATCTACATTTTGGTTGGATTGAGTGTTGAGTAAAATAAGTGGGTAGTAAGATAAGACTGAGGGAAGTTACGGTAACGTTCTATGCTAGAGTAATTTTCTAGTATCAGTTGAAGATACGGGCGCTTTTATTTACTTTTAACTATTTGTAAGGGGAACTTTGAATATACATGGAAGTAGCGGGTATAGCACTGCAGAATAGTGCTCACCAGTGTTTGTTTGTTTGTTTGTTTGTTTGGTGGCAAATTGTGGGACCAGAGGAGGGGACACTCAGATGAAAACTCCAATGCCAAGATCAAACAAAACCGTGTCCTTGTGTGCGCGCCTTCCAATGCAGCTGTTGATGAACTCATGAAAAAAATCATCCTCGAATTCAAAGAAAAATGTAAAGACAAGAAGAATCCTTTGGGTATGATACTAACATGGGCTTTTAATTTGTTTTTGCTTTTGTTTGCAGTGTTTAGCATGGGCAGCTTTGAATGACAAAGTGCAGGCCAATTCTGGTGGCCATTTCCACTTAAGGCTATGGACCACGTGTACTCACTGATTCGCTCAGCGAACATTACTGAGCATTTATTCTGTGCCAGGCACTGCATAAGTACTGAGGTTTCGACAGTGAAACCTTCAAAGCGTCAGCCTGATGAGGAAGTGGGTGGGCAGTTAAGTGCAAGGGTGCGAGCTGCATAACAGGGGTGAAGTGTGGGCTCTCTGCAACACCTAGAGCAGCCCTTGATTCCGTCGTGTGGTGGCCAGGCGAGGCTTTACAGAGGAAATGATGTCTGCGATGAAGCTTGAGGAACGAGTTAGGAGTCAGCCATTGCACGTGGGGTGGGGGCGGGGGAGCTCTAGTAGACGTTACTATAAACAAAAAGGAGCAGAAGCAAGAGAACCTCAGTTCAGTGTAACTAGAATTAGAACAAGCTCCATGAAGGCAGAGTTTTTTTAAATTTGTCCACTGCAGTAACCCCAGTGCTTAAAACAGTGCCTGGCACTCGGCTGGGCTGAGTAGATACTTAGTGACTCAAAAGCGGGAGCAGTCGTGGCTTATGGTTGCTGAGCGCTCCTTGTGTGTCAGTCATCTCAGAGTGATCCTGTGAGCCCGGTAACAACTGCCCTCACTGTCTGCGTTTTATAGGAGGACAAACTGAAGAGTTGAGGTGGAAAACATACATAGGGATAACTTTTTTCAGTACAGTTGACAGACGGTGAAACGCATTACCACGGGTGATTTCGGGTGCTCGAGTGAAGATGTGAGAGAATTTCTGTGTACTTAACGTTAGCACTCACTCTCACGCCTCCCGTTCTGAGTGGTGTGGTTGCAGCTCTGTATTAGACGATTCTTCCAAGCACGTATGTCTTGTCTTCCGTAACCATGTTCTGTTTTCCTTGAGCATACTTTAGTTAGGATTGGATTGGGCTGCAAATAATAGAGATTCCAAATAGTGGCTTAAATATGGTAGACGCTTCTTTCTTTCTTACTCAGAACCCAGAGATGGGCAGCTGAGGCATGGGACTGGTATGATGACTCTGCTTCAGAGAGTCTTCAGAGACTGGGGTCCTTTCATCTTGTTTCTCCACCACGTGTGACCTCTGTTCCTTAGTGCACCTCATGGTCAGAAATGGCTGCTCCAGCTCCAGTAATCACATGCATTGAGTATAAGTAAAAGACGAAGAAAGGGGCAAAGGGACTAGCCATACTTTAAGAAAAGTTTCTAGACCCTGCCAGAAACACCTCTGCTTATTTCCTTTTGGCCAGAACTTACTCCCATGGCCACACCCACTGGTGTGAGAGGCTGGGACATGTCACCTTTCTTCTGAGGGATCACACACGTTTGTCCTTTTACTACATGTGCTTTACCTGCATATAAAATTCATTTGCTGTTGAAACTTACATTATCAACCTGCAACTTTTTTACTCACCGTGTTTGTGAGATTTATGATTTTATGTATCGCTATATATTGATATAGTCTTTCATATTAACTGCTATAAGGTATTTAATTGTATGAGTGCACAGTTTGCTCCTTATCTATTGATAGAATTTTTTTTCCTGTTTTTTGTTATTTCAAACTGTATTGCAGTGAGCGTTCCTACACTTGTGCATGTTTCTCCACTGCGGGTGTGAAAACATTCACTACGCTGAATAAATGAATTGTGTGTTGCAGACAGTTAAAGGGAGCGCACTGAAGTCAGGGTTCTCACTCGTGTCTATTGTGTGTTCGTGCAGCCTTCTAGGGCAGTGCTTTTCAAACTATGGCTTGTGACCTGTTAGTGGATTGTCAGATCAGTTTAGGGACACCAGAACCAGCACAGTTAAACAAGGTAAAGTAGAACAGAAGAGAACAGAAAAGATCAGAGTCTGGGTAGTGTGAGGGGTTAGTACTGTTTTGTGAAACCTGTTTTACTGGGGAGGTGTGTGAGTGTACTGGCTTTCAATGTGAAGAATACTTCAACTATAGTTCAAGGTCAGAAGAGTTTATAAAGACACTGGTCTGTATACCTGGAAGTGAAAATGTTGGGTTGAAGGATTTGTGCATCCTCAGTTTTCTAGATAGTGCCAAATTCTTCTTGAAAGTGGTTGTATCAAATTGCACGCCCAAGAACAGTCTTTGTGGGGGGGGGTGCAGTATTCACTCCCCCCCTCTGACTGAAGGAGGGGGATAAGTGCTTCTGCAGGTGTGTGTTGACCACACGACAAGGCCAGGACTTGGACTGGGCCAGCAAGCGTCCAGGTTGGAGTTTTATTTTAGTTTTTTGGTTAGAAAACAGTGTCTGACAGTAAAGAGAGCTTTTTTCTTCTTTTTCAGTACTTTTAGTTGTTTTTTTTTTCCGGGGGGGGTAATTATGTTTGTTTGTTTGTTTATCTATTTTTAGAGGAGGCACTGGGGATTGAACCCAGGACCCTGTGCATGCCGAGCATGCGCTCTACCACTTGAGCTATACCCTCCCCCTTCAGTACTTTTATTTCCACCTCTTTTCACTACTTCCAGTGGTCCTGGGTGTCCTTTAAAAGGAAATGCCTCAGACATCTAACCGTTAAGTTTGATGTTTGTTTTTGGAGTTTGGTGTGTCCCCTTTATCGGGTTAAAGAAGTTCCCTTCTCATTAAGAGTTTTTTAATGAATTGGTATTGAATTTTATTGCATGCATTTTTTTATCCGTTGAAATGGTAATGAAGCTAGTTTTTAACCTGTTAAAGGTGATAAATTACAGTGCTTTTCTAATGTTACAATATCTTTGATTCCTAGAATAAGGTCACCTTGGTTGTGTATAATTTTTTTTTTAACACATTGCTGGATTGCTGATGTTTTATGCAGGATTTTTAAAATGAATATTCATAAATGAGGCCAGCCTGTAATTTTTCTTTGTCATATCTTTGTTTGGTTTTAGTATTGAAGTTATGCAGACTTTAAAAATGAAGTTATTCAGATATTTATTTGGAATATTTTGTATGAGACAGAATACCTGTTCTTGGAAGGGTAATTTGTTTTTAGTGTTGTTTTGTTTGGGGAGTTTTTGTTTTGGTGGGGTTTTTTTCTTTTTTTGTCTGTTTTTTTGACAGATGGCTAAGTTTCTATCTGCTGTCTAAATGTAGTTATTCTTGGTCTGTTCAAGGTTTCTAGACTTGAGTGAGTTTTGCTAATTCGTATTTTTCAAGAAGAATTTTCACTTTATCTTAGGTTTTCAAATACACTGGTATAAAGTTCATTATTCCCATTTTAAAAATCTCAGCTATTTTGGTTGAGTCACCTTTGTCATTCTCTGTATTACATGTTTAGTCTCTAAATCCACATGTGGCATGGGCCCACGGTGAGGGAGTCTAGAAGAAAATTACTTCTTTCCCAGCTAAGCCCAGGCCAAGGTCGAGCCCCGTCTTTTCCACCCCTCCACTCCTTCCAGGCCCCTTTGCTTTCTAATCCAGGTCTAATCCAGGTCCCCATTATAAAATTTCTGTATCTTTCTTGGATGGTAGCTTTGCCACTGTAGACATTTGTCAAACTATGGAACTAAAAATTTTTTAATCTGTGCATTTTATTATGTATAAATTGAAGAACAGCTAAGCACCTAGACAGTGAGCAGCCATCACCCCCTTCCCTCAGGGGAGGCCACAGCATTTCAGGGGCTTTCAGCACTGGTTTTCAGCTTTCTCTTTGTTTTTGGCCCCTAGGAATTTCTCGTACATTCTTAGGAGCTCACCCTGCAATTTAAAGGATGTCTGTTTTAATTTCTGGAGCAGTTTTAGGTGTTTATAGTGAGTGAGTTTCCAAATAATCTCATGTACCTCCTGGTAGAAACACAAGTTAGCAGTTTTGAAACTTTCAAGTAAATGTTGGCCAGAGAAGATGGCTTCAGATTTAGAAAAATGAGCTGAACTAGGAACAAAAACATGTGTAGACAACTGTATAGTAAGTCATTTATTCATTCATTTGTTCAACACATATTTATTGTACTTCTTACCTGCCAGCTGCTGGACTAGGCAGTGACCAAAACAAAACCCTGTTCGTAAGGGACTTGGATTCAGGGGAGGAGGTAGACAGTAGCAAGCATGTGATGTGTCAGGCTGGGGTACGTCTGCGTGATGACTGTAGTCTAATTCAGCGATGCAGTGAGAGGTTTTTAGATTAAGTAATATTAGCTGAAATTTGCTAATCTAAAATTAAAATGTGTTTAGTAAACCAGTTAAATGATGTTGACAGTTTTGGAATTGCCATACTCCAGAATTTCCAGCATCTAATGTCCCTTAGATCCTGGAGTGGCATTATGATGTAGAGCAGAGATTCAGAAACTTGGTTCTGAGTATTCTGCAGAAAAGGATGTGATGGTCAAGATTCAGTTTTAGAAATCCACACGTATATTAATAAATAAAAGTCTTTATTTTTGAAATAACCTATGGTAAAGAAATCTGTTTTATTTTAACCCTCCATTTCCCAGATAAATTTTACTATGGAGTGTTGTATAGAACATAGTTTGAGAAACAATAGAATCTCAACTCTGCAACGTACTGTTTATGCAACCTCACTAGCTTTTATTAGGTAGAAATAAGTCCTTGCTTTATAACGTTGTTCTGAATAATATCTAAAATAATGTGTAGGAAGCCTCTAGTATAGTTTCAGGTGTCTGGTTGATTAATAGTTCATGTTAGCAGCCTTCTCTGATACTTAATATACTTGCTTAGAAATAGATATTATGTGCAGAGATTGGCAGTGTTCTTATTAATGTCTAAGTGTGACTTTTATCAACAGGAAACTGTGGAGATATAAATTTAGTACGTCTGGGTCCAGAGAAGTCTATTAATAATGAGGTCCTAAAATTCAGTTTGGACAGCCAAGTTAACCACCGAATGAGTAAGTACTGAGTCAGGTACCTGCTAATGTTACCTCTGTTTTCTTACGTGTGGTCGAAAATGGCCTGGGCATTAAAGGTAATTTGGAGACCCTAGAAACAATCTAGGAGACCCTCGAAACTAGCTTTGGAAACTAGTGTTTCTTCTCACTGTGTGTGCACGTGTGTGTGTGTTGAAATTAGCATATCATTCATTTCCCCCCCCCCTTTTGTTTTAGAAAAAGAATTACCTTCCCATGTTCAGGAGATGCACAGAAGGAAGGAATATCTAGACCGTCAGCTGGATGAGCTTTCCCGCCGGCGTGCGTTGTGCCGAGGGGGGCGGGAAGTACAGGTATCTAAATGCTTCTTGGTCAGTGTTTTTAAATAACTCATAGATAAAGTAGTTGATGAGTATTTGATACCATTCTTTCATTGTGGAATAGCATAATTTGTGTATAAAAATGTATGCAAAAATTGTGTCTTACATCAGGAGTTACAAACTTTTCTTGAAAAGGACAAGATGGTAAGTATCTTAGACTTTGCAGGCTATGTGGAGTCTGTTTCAACCACTCAGCTCTCCTCTTGAAGCGTGAAAACAGTGATTCATAATCTGTAAACAGGGGTGTGGCTGTGTTCCGATAAAACTTTATGAAAACAGATGAGTTGAGTTTAGCCCGCAGGCTCAGTTGGCTGTTGCTTGCCTTATCTGAAAGCCATACTAATTTTGTTAGGTATCTTTCAGTTGCAAGTTAAAAACCCAATTCAACTTAAGTTGTACCAAAAGGAAATTAACTGGTTCATGTACCTGGGGAATCTGGAAGTGGATTAATTTTTCAGCATGGCTGGATCCAGAGGCTCAAATGATGTCATTTCTCCACCCCTTGATTTTTCCCGTGAGTCATCCATTTTTTCTCCTGCGTCCACCATCCCAGCTTAGAAAAACTGTCTGAAGAGGTCTCTCTCCCAGTATCCATGCATCAGTTTTAACAAAGGACTCTGATTAGTCCCTGGAGGATGCAAGCAGGTCTAATCCCTATTTTTAAGGGAATGAGTGCTGTGATTTACCAGGCCTGTATTAAATGCCTATTCCTGTGGCCAGAGGAATGACTGGGGAGCAATTGATAACCTCATTTGACCTCCTAGATGAGTGGAGGGTTGGATGCTAAGCAGACAGACAGAGCATACCTGCAGTACATGGGACAGAACTGAATCTTTACAGAGTGTTAAGAATGTGTCAACAAAAGGTTCATGCTGTACAGTGCAGGGAACTGTATTCAATATCTTGTAGTACCTTATGGTGAAAAAGAATATGAAAATCAATATGTTTGTGTGAGGTGATACCTCATTGTGGTTTTGATTTGCATTTCTCTTAATTAGCGATACTGAGCATCTTATGTGCCTATTGGCCTTCTGTATGTCTTCATTGGAGAAATGTCTGTTTAGGTCTTCTGCCTAGTTTTTGATTGGGTTGTTTGTGGGGGTTTTTTGTTGTTGTTGTTACTGAGTTGTATTCACAGGTCTTGAAGGAAGTACAAGGCATGCCTTATGACAGGGAGGCCAGACAGAGTGCGGACAGAGAGAGGCAGGACCTGGGCGCACGCCTTTGTTAGAGCCCATGGGTGGAGTGCTTTAGGGTTCCCGGGCTGAGGCTGGATTGGTCAGCTTTAACCAAAAGAGCAGGAGTTTGGTGAGCTGCTTGGAGGGCCTTATCTAAGGAAGGTCTTTTCTAAGGGGCATGTAAGGGGAAGGCGTGAAAGGCAGGGGAGACTAGATCACAAGAGCATGCATTTGCTTGTGACTCTGCGTGCTGCTGTCTGGGGCCTAACTGAGCTTGAAGAGGCTGGCGTCATTTTAAGGTCTCCGCAGGCCGCTCGTCCAGAGTGGCTGCCAGGGCAGTGACAGCATGGAGCGGCTTGGCTGAGCGCTGACGTGCGGCAGCACAGGAGCGTCACATCAGGACTTCACTGGTACAGAGAGAGGCACCGGCTGAGTAAGCTTTTCGTTAATAAAGTATAGGCACACCCTTTAGAAATGCGAGGCAGTCTGTTGGAAAGCATTTTAAAATGCTTAGTTTGATTCTAATGATGGCATTCTGATTTTTTCCAGAGGCAAGAATTAGATGAAAAAATTGTCGAAGTTTCAAAAGAAAGGCAGGAACTTGCTTCTAAAATTAAAGAGGTAAGTAGTTAACCTGTAACATTTTCCCTGTTCTTCTTTTCTTTTTCTTTCTTTCCTTTTTTTTTTTTAATTATGAACTGGTTCAGACAACCTATGGTCTTTTCTCAATTACATTTTAAAATTTTTTATTATGAAAAATTTCAAACATATACAAAAGTGGAGAAAATGGTGTAATTACAGATATGTTTAAACAGGTTTTTTTTTAAGCCTGATAGTGAATTCTTATTACTGCCTGAGATTTCTAAGAAAGAGGTGATTATAAAATTTTCCTTTTCTAGGTCTGGCTGAATGTTTCTAAAACTCCTGTCTACTGAACTGCTCTGCTTCTCCCCTCCCCGCACAATTGTGTTATTTATCTTCAGATTAATAATTAATGAAACTAGGTTTGTAGGTTTTCTCTGTTAAAAAGAAAAAGAAAACACTTGTCTGAATTCAAGTAGGATTTGGCACAAGAAAATACAAGTACCTTGCTCTCAATTTTTGGGTGAAATCATGAACTCTTTTTTTCTTGTTTTTTATCATAAGAATCCTTCTATAATATGTATAACTTTTTCCCCAGTATTCTTTGGATATAAAAATGTCAACTGAGATTTAGAGTGGTGATGCTAGGATGAGCCAGGTGTATACCCTCACCACCAGAATGCAGCCCTAATAAAATGAATCCAGAGTCAGGGAGAGGGGTTGATATCCACTGGTAATGGTATTTGTATTTTTGCCCTGAGATTTTTTCTCTTGAGCACATTATTAGCCTTCTCTGTGTGGCTGAATAAACATAGTTAAATTTAATGCATATTTTCATTAGCAGTTTGTTTATTTAAATTAAAAATTACATGGGAAGCTTTTTATTGAAATTTTAAACTGAGCCCAAAATTAATTTTCCTAAATTCAAGCACAGTGTCCGTGTCTACAGGTATTGTGAGTTTTGCTGCTCACCACATTGTTCTGTGGGCCATTCAGTTAGTTGTCCTTGGCAGTTTCACTCATTAGATGGCTGACGGGGAGTACGTGACAGTGCTTCAGCGTGTCAGCACTGGAAGACTGCAGGCACCACCCTCTTCCTAAAGCTCACGTACAGCCTCGGAGTCCGTGGTTGAATATCTCATGTGTTCAGGGATATTTCACTGCTACTTTTCAGGAGCAGGAATAGGCAAACCAGATCTCTGATGAGAAAACTAGTTTATTAATTTGAACACTAAACGGTATACATTGTGAGGTGTCATTCACGCTGTCAGTCTCCATCACAGTTTATGCTACTACATGTGTAGACCAGGGTGGTTTTTCTTACTGTGGGAGTAGAATGCTCATCAGTTTCACAGGCATTTTTGTTAGTACTAGCCTTATTTAAAAAAAAAGAACATTGTTACGTACTTAAAAACTCAGGAAAAGGTGTGTTGAAGCTTAGTTCTGATCCTGGTTTCATGCAGGTGAGTGCTTCATAACTCAGTAGAATTATTTAATCTCATTCTGATACCTTCCCACATAAGAATTGTAATCTACTTTGACCAAATTAAATCTTGAATGAATTTTTCTAAATGTGCTTAAATCATGTTCTAAGATTAGACTCCACTGCAAAGCACAGTGTTCTTTCTGGTGACTTCTGATTATCTTGAATGCTTCTGCTGTTTTCTAGATTTGAGGTTCCCCCCAGCATTTATTAGATACAATTCTGTCACATAATAAATAGTGGGTGTTTTATAATGAAAAATAGGCCTGTTGTAGTCAAGAGTGTATATACAACTGAATGTTGATTAACTTCTATTTTGTTAGGTTCAAGGACGCCCACAGAAAACACAGAGCATCATCATTTTGGAGTCCCACATCATCTGCTGCACGCTGAGTACGAGCGGTGGTTTACTGCTCGAGTCTGCTTTTCGTGGCCAAGGGGGTGTCCCCTTCAGTTGTGTCATTGTCGATGAGGTCAGTGAGCAGTCGGCCTGGTGCTGTAAAGAGTAAGTCTTAGGCGAAGAGTGGCGGCCGGGGTGTTGACAGCGTGGTCTTTCTGCATCTGGTTTTCCCTGCCGTTGCATGCGTATCCTCTTACGTTGAAATACGCTTCTGCTGACCCGCCACGGTAAAAACTGCTTTTCCAGCATTAGGATTATGGACTCAAGGTGTCCCTCCCAAGGATTATCATGCTCCTGCTTGAAATATCTCTGGTTACCTTTTTAGGCATTTTTTTTCTTTTGATTAAAGACAGATTAATTTAGGGAGATACATACTGCATAAAGTGTAGGCTTTTCAAAGGGCAAGAAGAAGGCAAGGAAAGAGGCGTGGAAGTTGGGTGCTCAGATTAAAGTAAAAGTGGGTGCACAGTCCTGAGACAGAGTGCGGGCCATCTCTGAAGAGGAGGGAGCGAAAAAGGCTTGAAGCATTTTTAATATAACTTTGGACAGCTCTGAGCCACCATATTTTCATCCTTTATTCCTAGTTTATTCACTGAGCAAACATGTACTGGTTATTTACTGTTTGCCAGAACATAGGGCCCAGAAGACAAAAGAGACGGAAAATGAGGTACAGAGAACCAACCCACCCAGGAGATCTAAGCTCCAGGATTCACCAAAATGAAGGAACAGCAAAGGTGGAAGTGATGAAATAATTGAAGGAAATGTCATTGAACTGAGAAGAAGCTTGAGTCTTACAGTTGAAGAGGCCTAGAGAGGAGCAAGGAAGAAGGCAGGGGGTGGGGGCTGGGACACACCCAGACACGCACTCCCCTCAGGCACGTGCCCACCCAGCAGGAGGAAGGAGTGCAGACCTGGGACGCTGCGAGGCCTGCTGGCTTAGGGCTGGTTCCCAAGTGGTAGTGGCACCCGAGTGGTGGCTGACTCCAGAACGTAGGTGTGAATTTTTTTCAGTGTTTAGAATATTTTTGTTGTTTGTTTTACTTTCTAACTAAAGAAAATCCTTATTTTTGATATTTGGTGCAGAAGGAGAACGTGTGGCACTTTTCCTGAATGATTAGAATTCTTATGTATTAGACTCTACATGGATAAATAAATAGCAGATAATTAAGAATATGCCTCCATCCTATACTTTGTTACCCAGGCTGGGCAGTCTTGTGAAGTTGAAACGCTTACTCCACTAATCCATCGTTGCAACAAGCTTATCCTTGTAGGAGATCCTAAGCAGCTCCCTCCCACAGTCATCTCTATGGTAAGTTTTTTCATATTCAGATTGCTTTACTGTGGAAGGGGCTTTTTTTGGATTTTGAGAGGATAGGCGTCTTTCTTGGATCATCATCTCTCACTTGCAGGGGAAGACAGGGAATGGCTGAGAATAGAGAGCCACTGTTTGGAGCCTTAATAGTGAAAGTCTCTGGAAATGTTCCTTTGTTGATAATTGTGCTTTTGTGTGTGTGTGACAGGAGCAGAGTACATGTTAGAGAGCAGAAGTCTAGGAAGACGGCGTTCCACACACAGTGGGCTGTTCCTTTGACAGAGGCGGCGTGCAGCTCTTCTAAGGGCTGTACCTGAATTATTTTAATAACATAAACTCCAAAACATTAATAAAAGAAAAACTTTAAAAGCAGGGAGAAGAATCTCAACTTTCTGATTTATATTTAAATATGTGCAAATTTGAGGAAAACATTGTAAAGAGAAATGATTTTTAGAATAAGATTTCCAATTTTAGAATTCTGTATCCTAGAGTGCAAGAAAGTGTGTCCCTCACTCCTCTGAAAGGGATGGGAAAGGAAGAGAGACTGTGAGCTCTGCTGCTGGGGTGGTGAGCACGGAGACTGTGGTCCACTCCACTGCACTTTTTTAATCTCACTAAAGATGGCCTCTAGAAACACACGGCAGAATGAGGATTCAGATATTTTGGGTAATCTCCATAGGTCTAGACCATGGTTTTAAAATTTAATAAAACTTGAACATTTTACTAATACAGGTTGTTTGTACAAATATATAGAGTAGTGGCTGCATGAACGATCCCAGAGGACAGATCATTTTCACAGCATTTCTGTTCAGTGATGGAATGAACGCATGTTGTTTTTGTTACTGTTTTTGACTT
This sequence comes from Camelus ferus, assembly GCF_009834535.1. Lineage (NCBI taxonomy): Eukaryota > Metazoa > Chordata > Mammalia > Artiodactyla > Camelidae > Camelus > Camelus ferus. The sequence goes on along the minus strand of NC_045699.1, from coordinate 71,555,363 downwards.
TGGAATCACTGGAAAATGACAGTGCAGCTCTTTGCCGTCTAAGCACGCATTCGTGGCCATGAGGGCGTAGCCTGGGGGCCCCTCCATCTCTGGGTGAAAACTTGTCCAGAGGGAAGGGCTGCTGCAGGTGACTCTGCTCACAGAGAATCAGGAGGGGCCAGCTCTGTACTGCCTTCCTTGAATAACACAGTGTTTAAAAAGTTTCCTGATTTGACTTCTTGAAGGGCCCAGCATGTAGTGAAAATGATTTGTTGACGGGCCTTAACTTTACTGCCTACTTGGTGATTGATTAAGAACAGCAGAAATGAGAAAAATCCATTTGGGTTTTTTTTTTTTTAATTGCAAAAAATGGTACAGTTTTATTGGGGAAATTTCAGAAGAGAATTCCGAAGTTAAATTTCATGCCTTTCAAACCACCTATTTCCAGGGATAATTACAGTGAACAGTTTAGTGAGTATTTGAACAGTTTGTGGACATGTGTGTGCTCACTTTTTTTCAGTCTGTGTTTATTGAATGTCAGCATAATTCAGGCACTGTTTTAAGATCTGGGGTATGACAGTGATGAAAACAGACAAAAATCCCTGCCTTCACAAAGTTGACGTTCTGTTGGGTAACAGACAGTAAATAAGTTATTAAAAGATAGTTTGTCAGGGGGATCGGTGTAGCTCCATCATAGGGCACATGCTTAGCATGCACTAGGTATCCTGGGTTCAATCCCCGGTACCTCCATTAAATAAGTAAATAAATAATGCCTCCATGAAACAGACAAATTACCCCCCCAAAATACAATTAAAGACAGTATGCATATCAGGTATGTATACATTTGTGTATAGATAGGGTGTGACCTTGTTTAAAGGTGGCAGAATCAGTCTGTGCCAGATTGCCTTTTGTCCGATCAATGAATAGATCAGGAATATTCTTCCATGTCAGAACATAAAAATCTCCATCGTTTTGTAAGATGGACCCAGTTTTTTTCTGGAAGATGCCTTACCTCATATAAGCCGTTTTATTTTTCTCCAAGTGTGGAGAAAATGAGGTTTTGGCTAACTTGAATAGATAAACTTTCAGGAGTATAGATGAAATTGCCAAATGTCTACTAATAATATTTATTCTGTTTCGTTACACAAACCTATTTAAAATCACGTATATAAATACCATAAGAAGTAATGCCTTGTTTTCCCCACTCTGATAATTTATGAAACAAGTTAAAACTTTGCACATAAATCTTTTTTTTTTTGCACATAAATCTTAAATGCTCATGTCTTCATTATCACTCATGAAGATTCCATCATCTTAGTGGGTTTTCTTGAGCATATTTTTGCTTCTAGATTATACAAGATACAGTACTTTCTGAATCTTGATGTGATGTTGACATTGAAAAGCATATCCCAAGGCACAACTGATAACATTAAGACGATTTCCTTCGTCAATTAAGTCACTTTTTCAGATTGTAGGTTGTGACCCTTTATTGGATTTATAAAATCAGCTTAGTAAGTTGTCTATCTCCTCCACTAGAATGTAAGTTCTGTGACACTTTATCTTGTTCACTTTAGCAGTCTCAGCACTGCAAATTTTAGATGATCGATTTATATTGGAAGGATGGATGAAGAAATTGGTCTCTAAAAGGCTCATTTACCATAAGATTCATTACTGGTTGTGAGAACGTGTCCCAGAAGTAATTGTTGAAATCTGCATTACAATTCTTTGCTTCTTTTATCATTGGTTCTTTCAGGTGACCTCTGTTAGCACCAAAATAGCTACAGTTGTGGTGACTCACAAGATCACATCTTCATAAGCAGTTTGTGGGTTTTCTAAATAAAGAGAAAATGCCTCAACTTTTCTATTGACATCTTCATGGCTTTTCAGGGCTGGAGTCAGAATCACCATCTTTCTCTGAACCTTTGGTTGTTGGTAGTGACACCTTGTACATTTTAGATGTACCTTTCCCCTGTGCTAGTTTTAGAGCTCAGTAATCATCTTCATAATAAGTGGGAAAAGTACAAATGAGCTCTTGGAGAGTATGCTTTCTTTCCTCTCTCAGAAGGCACAGGAGTATGGCTATGACCAGTCGATGATGGCCCGCTTCTACAAGCTGCTGGAGGAGAGCGTGGAGCACAACATGGTGGGCAGGCTGCCCGTGCTGCAGCTGACCGTTCAGTACAGGATGCATCCAGACATATGTCTCTTCCCGTCTAATTATGTTTATAACAGAAACTTGAAGACAAACAGGTGGGTTCTAGTCCTTGCATTCTAGCTTGTTTTATTTGTAAGTTTAGCTGCTTTAGGAAGAACAGCTCTTATACTATATTCTTAAGTCTTGTTATGAAAAACATAAAGGTTTAATAATTTTAATTATAATAGTATGTTGACTGCAGCAAATGCAGATAAACAAAAAAGAAGGGGAGAAAAACCAACCCCTATTTACTTATATTACCCAGAAATAATCACTGGTAACGTTTTGAAAGTGCCGAATCCTGATCCCTAGACCAGCAGAGAACTAACTGTTGACATTTTAGTACCTCTCCTTCTAGTCCTTGTATGACGCGTGTCTTTTCTCACTTTTTCTCTTTTTGGGAAAAAAAATTTCATCATTCTCCACGTAGTGTTTTATAGCTTGCATTGTCCATTTATTGTAGTATGAGTAATTTTCTGTTTTTCTGAATAATTGTTATATTTTAATTACATAGATCATTCCCCCTAGGGCTAGAATAGAAATAAAATTCATTATATTCTTTTCACTAAAATACATTATTTAAATATATTTAAATTTTATTTATAAATAAAGTCCTTCTTGTCCTCTTACTTTCCCTAACTCTCTCAACAACAACAAAAAAATGATAATTAAAAAAATTTTCTTCCTGTAACTTGTATTCTAAATGGTGGTTACTTTTTTGTAGACTGACAGAGACCAATCGGTGTTCGTCAGACTGGCCATTTCAGCCCTACCTCGTGTTTGATGTTGGGGATGGTTCAGAAAGACGGGATAATGAGTATGTTCTTTTTTTTCTTCAGTTCCCACCGATGGCCCCAGAATTTTTATATTATTTTTATTCATACTTACATTCAAAAATGTTCCATACAAATCTCTCTGCCTAGTGCTGGAGCACAGTCATTTTTCTTTTAGTGGGGTTGATATATAGCCTTACCTTTTTAATAGCAAATTGCTGATATCTTTCTATATTTCAGCGTTTTGATTTTCTCAACTGTATAATGGGGATCATTATTACCTAACATGTTGTAAGCACTTGAGTAGATAAATGCTATGATCACAGCTGTGAGTAAAACAGACGTGCCCCAGTGCAAGGCAACTGTGGTCTGATGGGGGACAGATGTTAACCAGGTCATCCCCGTGGTAACTAAGTTTTCCAGTGAGGTGAAGTATTGTGAAGGACGAGTACAGGTACAGGTGAATTAAGGTGTGAGACGGGGTGGGCAGTACTTTAAGCATATGGGGTTGCGAATAAGGTGGATGACAGCCAAGGGGAGTGGTGGTTGCTACTTAGGAAACACTGCTTCTGAGGAGCCTGGGCTTCTGTGAGAGAACAAAGGACTAATAGTCTCGAGGCCGAATTTGTTAGTACAGATACGAATGCCACCTCTATCATGAAGTGTGAAGAAATAAAATTCCACCTCTGTGTCATGAGAGAGCTACAGAGCAGGTGGTGTCCTCAGTGAGAATCACATTAGTTCGTAGGACGGAGGGAGGGAGCATTCAGTGAGGAAGTGAGAAGTGCAGAGAAGCAGTTGGTTAAGGGTTTGGTGGGGTCTGTTAGAATGGATCAGAGGGCTGAGAGATCAGCCTCATGAGTATTATGGGGATGGACAGTCACAAAAGAAATGTTGCCCTGAGAGGGGACCAAGGAAAGATTTCAGGTGTGGAAAAGGGAGCGAGCTGACCGGGTTGTCAGTACAGTAAGTCTTGACATTAGGAGAGTGAGTATTTAAGGCTCTTAAAGTGAGACAGACAAGGTGGCCTCAGGAATAAAGGTCCAGGTGCAGGGCATCCCCTAGGCTGCACGCATGGTAACGAGGGGACACGCAGTTTGAGAGATGAGTTGGGAGTGTAGGATGAGGCCAGCAGGGGCAGAGAGGACGTGAGGCTGCTGTAGGGCCCTGTGTTGTTCATCTCAGGGGTCGGGGGGGTCGGAGGAGGGTGCTGTGTCACATTGAGTCTGTGGATTACATCCTCTCTGTCATGTGGAACATAATCTGCACAGCCGGTGGTGGGGAATGAAGGAAGATAACATAACTGAAGCACTTCCCTCAGTGTCTGGAAGATAGTAAATCCTTACTATTAGCTATTTACTAGTCACATCTTCACTGTAAATTCTTTTGTTCTTACTGTGGCTATCCCTGTTTTAACAAAGAAATTGGTGCCTAACATCAACTTGACTCCAAACTCTTTTCTCTCATATAACTTCATGTTTCACTGGGCGGTTATGTTAATATTATTCATATGTGTAATATTAATGGTCATTATAACAGCCTCTTTGAGTCAGTGCTGACTGAATAAAGATGAAAGTTACCTATCTACCCTTTACTGTAATGGAAAAACAAAGTGGAGCTTAAGTTAGCAATTGGACTGCTATTAGTTTTGATTTATTGTATTTTTTTTCCATCTTATTTAGCTCATATGTAAATGTTCAAGAAATAAAACTGGTAATGGAACTAATTAAACTTATTAAAGACAAAAGAAGGGATGTTACTTTCCGAAACATTGGCATAATAACCCATTACAAGGCCCAGAAGACGATGATTCAGAAGGATTTGGACAAAGAGTTTGATAGAAAAGGGTGAGGCATCTATATTTTTACAGATATTTCCAGTTTTTCTGTTGATTTTCTGAAGAAGAAAGAGGGGATAGAAGGAAAGAAGAAAAGGAAACTTAACTCTGGGGAGTGGCCTTAGACCATGGTGGTATATAACAAGGAGACTGGGACACTGGCGTCCATAGACTTGTGCTGGGAAAGCAGTGTGGTTACACTTGTAAGCCTGTAGACGGAGTACCTCCCACCAGTTGGAATGTCATCACCGTTATACTTGATAATGGAATTGACTGAGAAGCTCTAGGCCTTTCCTGTTAGTTGGATGGCTTGTTAATCTGAATTCTAATTCTACCGAGACTCATATAGTCACATTTTCACTAAATTATTTAACTGTTTTAGTGCCTTCATGTACAGGGTGAAGGTCATATTTTTATCTCCCTTTTACCTCAGTAGTAAAATTAAAAATTAAATATTGGATATCCATTAACTCAAAAGTTTCTTCACCTAGAAACACACAAACTCAAAATTGACTCTAGGGGAAAATTTTTTTGAAAAGACCTATAAAATGTAAAGAGATGGAGTTAGTAATCACTTTCCAACAGAGAAAAACCCACCAGGCTTCACTGGTGAATTTTGTCAAACATTAAAATAAGAATTAACACCAGTCCTTCTCAAATGCTTCAAAGAATAGAAAGGAAGACTTTCTAACTCATATTATGAGGCCATTATTACCCTGATACCAAAGCCATGAAGACATCACCGAAAAAGAAAACTGCAGACCAGTATCCCTTATGAATACAGATGCAAAAAGTCTCAACAAAATCATGGCAGCTGAACTCACCAGCATACTGTAAGGATTATACACCACAATCCAGTGGAGTTTATCTCATGAATGCAAGGGGGGCTCAACATATGAAAACCAATCGATGAGATACACCATATTGATAGAGTAAAGGGGGAAACCCTATGTGATCATCTGAATAAATGTGGAAAAAACATTTGACTGAATGCAACAACCTTTCATGATAAAAATACTCAACAAACTAGAATAGAAAAGAACTGCCTCAGCCTAATTAAAAAAACATCTATGAAAACTCATGGCTAAAACATCATGCTTGATGGAGAGATGGAACGCTTTCCCCTACGACCAGGAAGGATGCCTGATCTCACTACTTCTATGCCACGTTGTATTAGAGATCCTAGGCAGAGCAATTAAGCAAGGAAAAGAAAGAAGAGGCATCCATACTGGAAAAGAAGTAAAACTGTCTCTTCACAGATGGCATAATCTTATGTACAGAAAACTTTAAAATTGCACAAACTACTAGTCCTTATAAACAAGTTCCGCAAAGTTGTAGGATCCAAGATCGATATACAAAAATCAGTTGTATCTCTATACACTAGCTATGAGAAATTCTGAAAAGGAAATTAAAGAACAATTCCATTTATAGTAGCGTCATAAAGACCAACATACTTAGGAATTCATATAACCAGAGAAGTGTAAGATTGTACACTGAGAAGTGTAGCACGTTGTTGAAAGAAGTTAAAGAACACCTAAATAAACGGAAAGACATTCCATGTGCATGGATTAGAAGACTTAATATTGTTAAGAAGTCAGTCCTCTCCAAGTTGAGCTACAGACTCCTTGTTATCTCTATCAAAATTCCAACTTCTTTTTTTACAGAGATGGAGAAGCGTACTCTAAAGTTCACATGAAAGTGCAAGAAACTGTAAATAGCTTGACAGAGCAGTGTTGGAGACTCACACTTTCCTATTTCAAAATGTACACAAGGCTAGTTATCAACACTGTAGTTCTGTCATAAGGATAGACATATAGACCAATCAAATATAATTTGAGATTCCGGAAATAAACCCATACATTTATGTTCAATTGATTTTCAACAAGAGTACCAAGACCATTCAGTGGGGAAAGAATAGTTTTTTCAATAAATGGTGCTGGAACAACTGGATATCCACTTGCAAAAGAATGAATTTTGACCCCATGTATACAATAATTAACTCAAAATGGGTTAGAGCCTTGAATCTAAGAGGTAAAATGATAAAACCTGTAAGGAAACAAAGGTGTAAATCTGTGTGACCTCAGATTCTTAGATGTGATCCCCGAGCACAAGTAACCAGAGAAAAAATAAATTGACCTTCATAAAAATTAGAAAGTTAATGTGTCAGAGGACACTATGAAAAGAGTGAAAAAAGAGCCAAGAGGATGGGAGAAAATACTTGCAAATTATACATCTGTTAAGGGTCATATTCAGACTATATAAAGAAGTCAGACAACTCAATAATAAAAAGATAATCTGATGTTTTAAATGAGCAAAGAATGTGAATAGCATTCCTCAAAAGAAGATAAATAAGGAACAGGCACAGGAGAGATGTTCCACATCATTTGTCTTTAGTGAAATCCAGATCAAAACCACAGTGAGATGCCACTTCACACCCACCAGGATGGCTAGCATGAAAAAAAGACAGGCAATAACAAGTTTTGGCAAGAATGTGGAGAAATTGGAACACTTACACATTGCTGGTGAGAATGTAAAGTGGTAAATCACTGTAGAAAACAGGTTGGCAATTCTTCAAAAAGTTAAACATGGAATTTACTGTGTGACCCAGCAGTTCCATTTCTAAGTAAATACCTGATAGAATTGAGAAAATGTATACACAAAACCTTGTTCATGAATGTTCATAAGCAACATTATTCATGATAGTCAAGAAGTGGAAGCAACCCAAATGTGTCCAACAATTGTATGAAGGTAAATTGTGGTGCACCTTTACAATCAAAGATTCAGTCATGAAAGGAATCAAATAATCAGTTATGGAAGGAATGAAGTTCTGTTACATGCTACAGCGTGGACAAACCTTGAAAACATTATGCTAAATAAGAAGCCAAACCCAAAAGGTCAAGTATTTTATAATTCCATTTATATGAAATTTCCAGTGCAGAAAAATCCATAGAGACAGAAAGCAGATTAGTGGTTTCCAGGGCCTGGGGAGAGGGGGAAATTGAGACTGGTGACCGATAGACACAGGGTTTCTCTTTCGGATAAAGGGACATGTTCTGAAATTAGCGGTGATGGCTGCACAACATAGTGAAGGTACTTAAACTCACCAAACAGTGTACTTTACAATGGTGAACATTGTGTCATGTAAATTACACTTCATATAATGAAGAAGATACAGATTTTTAAAAGATGCCCTTAAATCATTTCTAAAAAGTAGTACTGCATAAATGTGGATATTTAATAGTTTTTTTTTTCAGTGACTATGTTTTCCTTCATAAATAGGCCAGCGGAAGTCGATACCGTGGATGCGTTCCAGGGTCGTCAGAAAGACTGTGTTATTGTTACCTGTGTCAGAGCAAATGCCATGCAGGGCTCAATTGGGTGGGTAACTGCCATTATTGGTTTTTTGCTTGTCTGTAACCCAGAGATAGATCTGTTTTTAATCACTGTTAGAGAAAACAATCATTTGCTTTATTTTCTTCTATAAAAAATTGCGTAATATCATGAAGGGTTTTTTTAAGTTGTGAAGTTGATCCACTGTTAGGTCTGCTTCTCTTGGTACCTGTTTGTTAACCCAAGTCATAGAGTGAATGTTTTTTCACTTGTTAAGAGTGAAATAGATTATTGAATCCAGTATGCTTTGCAGGGGCAGGTTCCTCTCCATAGTACGTGTCATAATTGGTATACTGTCGTATTTCTAGGATTTTTTTAAGGTTAAAAATCACACTGTTTAAATTTCTAATATCTCATCCAAGGCAAAATAGGAAATTGACAGACAGTTGCATCACTTTGAAGGAAAGCACTGGGCATCTTGTTTGTTTCCTGTCTGAGTGGGAATTGCTTCTGTGCCAGGCACCCTGTGTTGGGAAAGGGAGTATGACTTTAAAGTAGAAAGAACCCAAGAAAAACTGTCTAAAATATCGCCTCTGTCTCATCTACACTGACATGCCAAGTCATCCTGTAGAAAGAAGTAACTTTCTTTTCCTGTTCCCTAGATTCCTGGCAAGTTTGCAGAGATTGAATGTCACCATCACACGAGCCAAGTACAGCCTTTTCATCCTCGGACATTTGAGGACCCTGATGGTACGTACATCCTGGAGACCCAGGGAACTCGAAAGTGTGCCCGTCACTACTGATACTGGGTTGAGGTTTTGTTTTTATTTTTCATCCAAATGGAAATGATTTCAGGGTTACAAACAGAATGAGCCTCTTCCCGCTGGTGGTTCCGTCCTCCAGCAGCTGCTTCCTGCAGCTGAGCGGCTCACCCTTTCTCAACCCGCGGCCCACGGGTCCACAGCAGGCTGTCCAGATGACCTTCAAAAAATTGTATCTACAGTATAGGGTTGTCAAGGTATGTAAGTTCCTACGCGGTAAGTGCTAGAAGACTGGTTAGCGCTTAGTGGGCACTCGGCAAACGCGGCTGTTCGCCCAGCTTGATGCCAGAGAGAGGGCTTTGCGGGGGAAGGCGTGGATCTTCACTTCTGTCTGGCACCTAGAGCAGCGCCGCTTGCTCTGTTTCCCTTGAGAGGTGATGGCATCGGAGCCCCCCCACGGGTGCAGGCGCTCCTGTGGCCGGGGCTGCGTCTTCAGTGGGCAGGCGGCACAGCTTGGTGGCAGCACAGCTGGAGAGAGCCTGCGTGTGCTGCTGGTCTCACTGCTGACTCACTCACTCAGTTTTTCTGGTTCTCTATTTAACAGTGATTGGTTTATCTTAGGAGACTTTTCCCCCTATTCTGGTTAGTTCCACCAGAGGGCATTCAAATACAGTCTTTCTCATTCACCTGTTCTGTAGGTCTGTGGTCTTCAACTTTTGTTGTTCGTGTACCCTCTTGAAAGATTTCCTGAAAGCCATATATCCCGTTTTTAAGTTGACATTGAAAAATTTTTATTATAAACTTAAGTATTGATAAAGATGTTGTTCCTAATATATTATAAGTATTGACATTTTAAAATAAAGTTATGAAAAATAAATTTATCACATCACTCTTAAATGTATCCAGTGGAGCAGAGAGCAGTGTTCTTTCTGCTCTTTAAAATTGAATTGCTGTTTACACTGTTCAGGGTAATATTCAGTGGATAATTAATATGTTTTTATAATTAAAAGCTTTTTTGTTAATATCATTATTACATTTCTCTACCACAAATATTTACATATAAATTGCAAGTTTAAAACATTGTTTTTCATAACTATTTGGAGAAATTGCATAAAGGATGCATGGAACCTTTGTACTTTTCTTGTAACTTCCTGTGAATCCTGAGTGTTAAAAAAAAATCTTCTCAGTTGAATAATCTATGAACAGTCATTATTTTTGCACAGATGAATTTTGATAATGTTCAAACCTGAAAAGTAAAATGTTATTAGTGCTGTATCTCTTAATGATGCCCTGATGACAGGAGCCTTCATGGGCACCCCTGGTTTTACCGCCCCCTTTATTTGACACCCAGGAGATTTCACATGCCCCAGTGGTGCACCCCGTGGTCAGATTTGGGATGGCTAAGAGTTGTTGGGATTGTGAAGGGTGGAGCAGAAGGGCAGGAAGGTCCCAGGGGGACGTAGGAAATGGGTTGGGAAGCTGATTCTCAGAAAACGTTCTCACATCCCTGAGAAAGCCTTTGTGAGCCCCAGAGTCTCACCTGCACAGATCTGAGGACCGCTGACCTCTGGCTGCAGCACAGACTCGTCTTCACTCTAGGAAGCCAGTGCTACCGAAAGAGACAGAGTAGAATGGACAACTCCCAACTTACCACTTGGGCTTTCCAGTCCAACTTAACGTTTGTTGTCCCTGAGCCTTCCCCCTGTTTTTGGTTCTCCAGCCCAGTTTCCATTATGGAAACAGAGTCAATGATTAAGGCACCTGGTTTCTGCTGAGAAACCAGGACTAACGGCCCTTTCTCAGGTTGTCCCTGCGATCTTAGGGTCGGACTAACAGCAGGTTTAGTGCAGTAGTCGCTTCCAAACTAGCAGCAAGGCCATCAGCTTTACACCTGTGGTCCAGCCACCGGATAGGACCTGGGAGTCCTGCAGGAGAAGGAGCCCTGAGCCCAGAGCCTGGTGGCGCCTCCGTGTGCCTGTCAAGTGCGTGCGGTCACGGTGCCGCACGCTGTGTTTCCACAGCTCCCTTTAAACCTTACAAAGACCCTGTGAGGTCAGCATTGCTGCCCTAGTTTAAACACATCCAAGAAGCCATTAGCTGTAGTATGCACCGTTATTTTATGTACTGCTGTTTACCTATGATAGTTTATTTTCACTTAGAATTTTTGTCTTACATTTATTGAAAGAACTCTTTTAGACTTGTTTAGACAGGTGTTTATCATGCCAGTCTTGTTCATACCTAGGGATACAAACAAAACAAGCAGGTTAAGCTATTCCTAACGATATTTCCCCTTCAGAATCTGACACTCCTTACTCGTTTTCCCGTCCCTGGTCACACATGTCCTTGTTCACACACATCCCGGTCCCCTGGGCAGTCAGAAGCGTTTCCTAAGAGTGCCCCACTGTGGTCTCAGGGGCTCTTTTCCAACCTCTGATCTCCATTCCCCAAGTTTTAATGCTAGCACTTCCTTGTCTTATCAGAAGATGTCTGTGGAAAGGTTTTTAGGCAAGAGCCAAGACTCATTCTTTTTTAAAATGGTTTATTGACTAAAAGTCAAAGGGTTGTAGTTACCTACCCGTGAATTCCTCCAGGAATGGAAACTGCTGCATGGCCTAGAGGCACTGCAAATCCAGGAATGACAAAATATGAAAACAGCGTGCATTTTGGATTCAATTAAGTAAAATACTATTCCTATTTTACAGATGAAGAAACAGGCTCAGAGAGGTCAGGTGACTTGACCAAAGTCACACAGCAAGTAAATGCTATGTATGCGGCCTCACTGCTGTACCCTCACCCACCTTTACGAATAGTGCAGGAGCCCACCTGAGGGTAGCTGTCCATTCTTCTCTTTCCTTCAATTGTCATCTTTTTTTGTCCCCCATGCATACTTTTTTCTTTCTAAAAAGGCCAAGTTCTGATTACCGTGTAGCATGAGTAACAGTGGTCAAAACGGAGAAAGCTTGTTCTTAGAGGGGGTGCTCAGGGTTCTTTTCTAGCAAAGTGGCTTTATCACTCTTATTTGATCTTGCTTTTCTGTTCAGCCGTGTCTCACCAGTAATGGATTCTTGAGAATTTGTTCATGAAAGTGTACTCACGTTTATTCAGAAATGAAAGCTGGAACCTCTGCTTCCCACGCATAGGAGTGTTTCTTTGGGATGTAATTGTTTCCCCCTTCTCTTTGTTTCAAGGAAAATCAGCATTGGAACCACCTGATTCAGGATGCGCAGAAGCGGGGTGCCATTATTAAGACTTGCGACAAAAACTATAGACATGATGCAATGAAGATCCTGAAACTCAAGCCCGTGCTGCAGAGAAGCCTGACTCACCCTCCTGCCATCTCCCCAGAGGCATCCAGACCCCAGGGTGGCTTGCCCAGCAGCAAGCTAGACAGTGAGTTTGCCAAGACATCTTTTACTTCTTCCGTATACCTCTCACCCTCTGACTCCAAAGAAGCCACTGTTACTGTTACTGCAAAGGACCCTGAAAGGCCATCTATTCAGGACCGGCTTCGGGACCCACGACTGCTGAGGCGGTTTGGCTTGATCCCTGAAGCCAAAGAGCAGTGTCTCGGAGAGCCGCAGCCCCCCAGCCCCCAGCCTCCTGGAGCAGCGCCTCCCTCGGGAGAGCCGGGCTCCCCTGGCAGCCACCAGGGTCCAGCTGGTACAGGGCAGCAGTCCGCCGCCAAAGGGGCCACTCCGAGCAACCACAGACCTCACACGCAGTGCGACCCTCCAGCTGCTAGTGCTGACGCTCCCACGAGTAAAAGAAAATTTGACCAGGAAGGGGGGCTCAGCCACAGAAGAGAGACCAGGGCTTTCAGTGAAGGGGCTCAGGAGAGGTGTGGCTCTGGGAGCCATCACCCAAAGAGGAACTCGGGCTTGGACGAGAGGGGACTGGAGGAGGACAGTAGCTTGAAGAGAAGGAGGCTGCTGTAGTAAAGCCGGATGACGGGGACTGCAGCCACGAGCGTTGCTGCTAATGGGCTGTCCAGTTCCGACACTTTTTTTCCTTAAAGGAGTTTGTGTGCTGTTGGAAAACATGGAGAACGTGCCCTAACACGTGTGCCTCTTGGTCATCTCCAGTGCTTCATGTCAGCTGCAAAAGTTTTCAGAGGGTGTTTGTGTATCGGTGGTAATGTCCTTGAAGTTGGAGACTTGAAGCGTTGATCTCTTGTTCTTCCATAGAAAAGGAGGTCAGACTGGAGTGAATGTTGTAAAAGTTGAAATGTATATTTGTATAGCAAATAACAAAAATCCTTTTAAAATTTAATCTGGTAGACCGCTTTTCTTTCCCCTGCTTAAAATGTTAATCATTTTCAACAGAACAAACCTTATATTTAAAAAAGAAAAAAGATAGGAGGGCAGGTTCTTTCAACCATTGTTGTGGCAAAACATCTCTTTAACAGCCCGAGTAGTTTGGAGCGAGCTGAGTTAGTGCCAGTGGGTCACGTGTCTCTAGTTCTACTTTAAAAACACCTGGAGTCTCCTAGGGGAGCCTTGGAGGGGCAAAGTTACGTTAGGTGAAGTCCCACGGGTGTCCATTTTCAGACGAGGCACCTTGGCACAGGAATTACATTTCTGTGATGAGGTCAGCTGCTCGTTTTAGTAAGCATATAGTTCTCCAGCTAACATTAGTGTTCTTTTGGAATAGAAATGAAAGAATAATTCTTGAAATATCATTCAAATACCCCCAACATATTGTGAGTTTCCTGTAACTAGTGGATTACAAAGCCAGTGGGTGCCAAGTGCTGGATTGGTGCTGGGTGGCTCTGTAAGAACCAGCTCAGGTGGCTGGTGAGAGCTTGCTGATTGCCGAGAGAACCCACCGAAGTAGTTTTGGGTGGAGCCTTGAAAGCTGGATGTTAAACATCTTCCCAAGGATTCTGGTCACCAGGCAGCTTGGGAACCAGGAAGACAGGCCAGATGTAATATTTTATGCAGGAGAGAAACATCCTTTTAGAAGAGAAGGATGAAAGAGGAGGGCAGATGCCTGGAGTTCAGAACCAGGAGGAGAGTTGACAGATTTTCTTTGATTTTTGGAAACCATCTTAATTGGTGAAAATACACTGTTGTTGTAGACTCTGGTTAAAGAGGTTTGTACTTCTGCAACAGGACAGTGGCCGTGGTGAGTAGGGATTTAGAAGACTTGGACAAGGGCAGGGCTGCCTCATTGCTAAGTCCAGTTTTCCAAGCACGCACACGATGAACTGGAAGCCTCCCAGGCACGAGGATGTGCGTTAGTAAGGGACAGCTGTCAGAACTAGTGCTTTGCAGTGAGTGCTTCCCAACCCTGAGCTCATCTGGGGAGGAAAACAAATCCCTAAAAATGTGCACTATTTGAAACATTTCTGTCACCTGCTTTATAAGCAAAAAGGGCTTGTGTTAATCAGAAATTCAGGCTCAGGCGGTCTCCTCCCTCGTGACACCGGCCCCTCCCCCTGGGAGTGGAACACCGCGTTCTGTCCCCACAGGCAGCCCCTGCTCCGTGTTCATGGGCCTGGAGCTCATCCTTGGCCGTTCCGGGGCGGGGGGAGCCCCACTCTGAGTCAAGGGCTTCCCTAAGTTTCCTGCCTGGGCTTTGGCGAGAAATCTCATTGTTACTCTAAGTTCACTTCCCTGCTGTCTTGGTAAAATGCTTGATTTAGCAGATACTTGTAGTGGTGACAATTCATAGACAGAGTAAAAACTGTACGTTGTTGACAAGCAGCTGGGGTCAGGGCTGCTCCCCTTGCTCGTACGACACACGGATTAAGACATGCGCCCCCCCCCGCCCGTCCCCGTGCGCACTTGGCCGCCACATCTGAACGACATCGCGTCCAGTTAAGTTTGATTCCTGTTCTCACCCGCTGGTTCTCCACTCACCTCCTGGGATGACGCGGAAATCAGTAGACGGTGTAATCCCTTCTAGTGCGCACGCCCGGGTCCTGACACTGCAGTTGAAACTGTCTGTGGTTCCAGTCAGGATACGTACGTGCATTAAGTGTTCCACGTGCCCAGCGTGGCCCGCCTGCACGTGGCTGTCCCGGCCGTGCTGTTGGCTGGCGGTTCATCTCACTGCAGGTGAAAAACACGGCCGATGGTTTCATCCTCGCCATGTCGTTATAAGAAAAGTGCCCTGTGTTCTTTCAAAATGAGTTCTTTCAACATGAATTTATGCTACTTAATAACTTGTTTTGCTTCTCTGTATATAATTTGCCTTGGGTTTACTGTGCACGACTTACTTAGTTCTGTTTTCATGTATTACCAGGAGCAAATCTGATAAGTACGTGTGAATAGCCTCCTGTAAATGAGTTTTATAACAAAGTTGTACTAAACTATTTTCTGAAGTTAGTTGTGCAGATGGGTAATTTTTTGCTGTAGCTTTGACTCTCTCTGTGCTCTGAGTTCCTAGCCAGGACTTGGCAAACAAATCCGGTTGTCTTTGTTAAAACCTTAATTTTAAGAGAAAATAGCGGAATTAAAAGTGGAAACAAGAAATCTGACATGGGTTAGGAGTTATATATTATTAAATGGAGGTTCAAGATACTTCCCAGATAATCCGTTTAGTCTGCCATTTGATTTGTTTCATGCTGAAAGTATTTGGGTGGGGATTTGTTTTATTCGGATTTCTTATCCAACCCGCATCCCCAACTCCCTTTGCTTCTCAAGCTCTCTTTGGAATCTTGCCCATAAGGTTCTGAGGTACTTTGTGGCCAGCTGTGATGTCTGTTACACGTTGAAGTTTGGTCCAGCAGAGATGCATGCTCACCTTTAAGGCTGAGATTGGAGTGGGGGTGAGAGAGGAGGGAGGAATGAACAGTGACCCCCGAAGGGCGCCCCCGGGGACACTGATGGAGGCGCAGTACCACATAGATGGCCAAGTCAGGGGTAATTGCTGAGGGTTACAGAAGTAGAACGCGTTTCATAAAAGCAGTAACTTCGGGGAGCAGAGTCAGACCTGGCCACGCTGCCTCTTGGAAGGTGCTTGCCCTCAGCCCCCGTGTCCCACGCCAGCAGACGTGTGCACACACAGCCTCACGGGAGCGCCTTGCTCTTTCCGGTGAATGCAGACTGCCCGTGAGGGCAAAATGACGTATGTGGGAGTTAACGGGGCATCAGTTTGCCAAACGACCTGATGAGGGATGAGTGCTCCGGGACCTCCATTTCATTTGTGGACATTGCTGCAGCAGCTGTAGCAATGCTTTTTAAAGTCGGTCCTGACCAACACACACGCAATCGCCACCACCTCCTGGGTTTCGCCATTCATTGTTTGAGGAATAAATAATTCAGGGAGGAAACTAAAATTTAGCATCAGCTTAAATGGAATTTATAGTGTTGTGCAGCACCATTAAGGCAGTTTCTGTATGCAAGGGGTCCCTCCATAACTCTTAAGAGGACCTGAGTTATTGTCACCCTGTCCTGTACAGAAGGTATGTGCCAAGTCAAATGGCGTAAATGGTACCCAGAGATGGGCAGTGCTCGGAGCCACGGGAGCAGGCTTGGTGCCGGCTTTCCTCGCAGCTCAGGCTCAGCTGACACTGTCACCTTTGTTCTGAAGCAGCCTTGCTACAAATAGAATTCATAGTTTTCAACCTGAAAGGTGCACTTTGGAGTCACCTGGGGAACTTTGGAAAAATTGCCACTCCTGGGCGCTACCCTAGAATTTCTGATTTAATGGATCTGGGCAAGTACTTGGCTGCCTTTTTAAAATTTAAACTTAAGCTTAAATGCTCTCTTAAGTGATTCTGTTGGGCAGCCAGCCTTGAGGCCTGGCCCCTAAGGGTCAGGAGGAAAGAGGAGCAGCCCTGGGGCTCATCGGGGTTGCATCTGCTGTCCTCAGTACCTTGTCTGCTGCAGGCACCTTGGACAGGGTGAGACCTGCCACCAGAAGCCATGTGGGCATCTGTGTTTTTGTTCAGGAAGGGGTTCCCGAGGGCAGAGCAGCGGGGCTGGGCAGGAGAGCTGGAAACAGCGCTAGTGACTCCTGATGCCGGCAGTGGGGACAAGGAGGCAGAGGGCTGCCTGTGGAGTCTAAGAAGATCAAAAGTGAATCAGGACACGCGGGACCTCATGCCGGGCTGGCCACGGAGCCACAGACACAGGCCCGGGCAGGGAGTCGGCGTCCACGGGAACGAGGCGGGGGGTCAGCCTTGGCTCTGCCTTTGCCCTGCGCTGTGGACAATTCACAGCCTCTGGGGGCTTCACTTTGTTTACCCAGAAACCATAGTTGGAGTTTGAGTTCTCTGCTGGTTCTTTTCCCCAGTTAGTTCTAAAATTTCAGACCAATCCCTGAAGTTCTGGAGAGGAAGAGGCTAAAAATCGTGGTGGATTTCTGTCTTAGCCTGTGTGAGCTGCTGTAACACAATCTCAGAGGCTGGGTGGCTTAGAAACAGCAATTTATTTCTCACAGGTTCGGAGGCTGGAAGTCCACGATCGTGGCTCTGGCTGATTCGGCGTCTCCCCACTGTGCCCTCACGTGGTGGAAGGGGCGAGGGGGCTTTCTTGGGCTCCAGCTCGTTCGCGTGCACCTTCCTTTCCCGCCCGCCTGCCTGGCACTTCAGGCTTCAGCATCAGACGTGCAGATGTCTGATTAACTGCTCCCACAGCTGCGTAAACCCAAGTCCTTGCGGCCAGTACCTTATTTTTTATATAGTGGTTCTGCTTCTTTAATTGAACCCTCCCAGACACGGAATATACTGTTCCCTCTGCGTGGTCACATACCTAGGGAGCCCCTCCTACGGTGAATAGGGCTGGCCTGTGTACCCAGTTGGATGTCAGAGGAATGATGATGTGTGACCAGATCACTTGTTCTGGGCGAGGCCCAGGCAAGGTCCCCACAGGGAGAAGCTGAGACCTCCTGCCAACAGCCGGCCACACCAACGTGGGCAGTGAGTGCACTGTCTTGGAAGTGGGTCCTCCAGCCCCAATCAAGCCTCCGATGGCGCAGCCCCAGCCGACGCCTTCACTGCAACCCTTAGAGAATCCCAGAATCAGAACCGTTGAGCTAAACTGCGTTGGAAGTCCTGACCCGCGGAACCCAGGTGAACTAAACAGTAGGGTCCCCGGACCCCCGCCCCCAGTCAGTGGTTTTCAGCCAAGCGGAGTGAGATCCCGAGAGGGCGTACAGAGCATTGTCCTGTGCACAGTAAGCAGACAGCCCGGCTTGGGGAGGCAGAGAAGGCTGGGAGCTTGAGGGTGGCCTAGAAGTTGGCATTCCAGAAGCCTCGATGCAGAGCGTGATGAAGTCAGGGGCTGGCAGTGAGCCTGAGGGACTGGCAGGGGAGGGCCAGGTCCAGGGGTCCTGTTAGGCTGCGAGCGGTCAGGTCTAGTCCTAGAGACAATTGGGAGCCCTCAAGGTTTTCAAGGGAGAGGAAGGGGAGGCTGAGACTAGAAGCAGGAGCCGTCCTGGGGGCTGAGGTCACAGCCACAAGTACAGCTGATGAGTCCGCGCTGCTGGGACTTGAGAAGCGGCCGTCGAGCCCCTGGGCTCCCCCGATTCTGAGCTCCTCAGCTCCACGCTCTCGGAGCCCACAGCTTCCATCACAGGGCTTGGCCCAGAATCACCCAGACACGCGGTTGGGCAAGGAGCCCGCAGACGGTGCCCATATTTGCCCCGTCTTGGTGGGGAATGTTGTGAAAGGTTCTATTACATTTACAGTTCCTTGGGTTCTGTGATCATGTTAGATTCTTATAGCAACAAATAAAGCAAAAACTAACTTTCCCAGGTCTTCAATCCACACATCTGACATCAAAGAACTCTGCGCTGTAGCAGAATTCTGCTCAACCAGGCTTCCCTCTAGAAGCAGCAGCAAGAGAAGAGAGATTTTAAAGTAACAACAGGGGTTCCCCCCATACTGTCACCGTTCAGGCCACAGGGACATCTTATCCTGGTTCCTCTGGTCAGAGGGATGGGTTTTCTATGAGGATTTTGGGAATTCACAGCAGGTAGTCATGCAGCTCCGACTGGGTCAGACCTTGGGGTAGGGCTGGGAGCAAAAGCAGCAAACCCCTGAGGATAAGCAGGGGTCACCCCACAGTCCCCGCTCACGGGGACCTCCCTTCCAGCCCCCCAGGACTCTGCGAAACATTGCTGCATCTTCCTTATCAAATACCCCCTGGGTCACTGATCAGGCCCTAAAATAGTTGGTTCTGATCTTTTCCAGCCTGTGCCGTGAAAAGGAAGGCGTGCGGACGTCAGGCTTCCTTTTTAAAGTGCATTTGTAAATTAAATCTTTACCTTTTTTTGCAAACCCTTCAAAGGCCACCTCTTCTAGGATTTAAACCGCTCAAGTAAATCTAACTCATTAAACTCTTAAACACAGTGAGTCTCAAGTTCTTTTTAAAATCCCATTTAGTAAATTGCCCTTAAACTTTTCCATTGAATCCTAAGCGGAGTTCTTCAGTGGGTTTCAAACTGAAACAAAACTAACCTGACAGATGAATAGCCAAATTCTCTTGAATGTTAGAAACCCCTTAACTATCCGATACACTGTATGTAACAAATATAATTTGATACAAAAGCATTAGAACCAGGGTTTTAAGTTACTACATCATCTCAAGTTTAATTTTTAATCTCCCCAAAGTTAGGAAGAAGCCAGTGATGGAAGTTTTTCTCTTTCCAATTGAATGAAGGTTCACATCCCAAGCAAGTTGAAGCTGCAAAACAGCTAGATTTGTGACCTCGGGATGGGCTATGTCCAAAGTGATGCTCAGACCACAGATTGGCCCAGACCCAGCTCTTAGAACTTTTGTAAAATAGATTCTATCCATCAGTGTCTATACAAGACCGATGTAAAATGAAAGACTGATAATAACCCACTGTGTACCCACAGCCCCATTTTGAGAAATAGGACACGGCTGATGCCGGGGAAGACCTCCCCCAGCTTCTTCCAGCTCCCCTCCCTCCCTCTTCCACCTGGTTGTAACTGCCGTCCTGAAGTCTACAGCTTCTGAAAGGTTTCCTTGTTTATAATCCACTCCAGAATTATCTTCACTTAATTTTGAACTTTCTGTAGACACATCTTCGGTGGGTATTCTGTGACACTTCCCCCCTCATCCTTAAGTTCCCGAGACGCCACCAGCTGTCACCCACTCCTTTTGGGTGGAGTATCATGTTCCATTTTCAAGAATATGCCACAGTCTGTCCATTCTAGTCTGAGGGACTTCAGGGTTGTCACTTTTTTTCCCATCACGTACCTCTGGTGCACAAGCCAAAGGGTTTTCCCAGGCAGTGCTCAGATGTTTGTCACACAGGGACACAGAGGACAGGAAGGCATTCCATGGACTTAACGACTGTGACGTCAGGACATGGTGCCCCTTCCCCAGTAACTGAGCATGAGCACTGCATGCCAGGTGGGCCTGCCAGGTGCCACAAGTGTGACTGGAGCCCGGCCCTCGGTCTGCACCGTAATCTCCACATCCCACCAGAAGCCCCCTTGATCCCAGGGGCAAGCCCTTGTGGGTTCCATTCTTGGCAACTGGACACCCCATGTCCTGCAATCTACTCTCAGGTGATCTTGGGGTACCGTGACCCATCCTGCAGTGCTGGAGATGGCGTAACTTCCCGGCACAGTCTTTTACAACCAACACCAGGGGGTGGTTAGTGACGGCTCCTCCCTAGGGCAGAAGGACAGACCCAGATACAAGCAGGTCCTGGCTGGTGGGAAATGCGCACTGTGTCATGGGGAGGGGGGAGTTACAGTTTTGTTCTATGTGGGTGTATATATGTGTGTGTGTGTGTATGTGTGCTATGCGCGTATATGTGTAAATATCTGTATATACGTGTCTGTATGTAGACAGGCAGGCACACATACTGGTTTTTTTTTAAATAGGAAAAATATAAAAAGACATTCACCAAAATGTGAATAGGGGTTATATAGTTTTTTTTTTAATAGACTTTATTTTTTAGAGCAGTTTTAGATTCTTAGCACTATTGAGCAGAAGGTACAGACGTTTCCCATATACCCCTTCCCCCATCCCCACCTGCTGGTGCCCGTTACAATCCATGAGCCCACCCCTGTGCGTCAGTGTCACCCCGAGTCCACAGCTGACATTAGGGCTCACTCGGGGTTGTGCGCGCCGTGGGGTTTGACAAACATGTCATGACGTGTATCCGCCCTCAAAGCATCACAGAGCACTTTCACTGCCCTGAAGGCCCTCTGCGCTCCGCCTATTCTGAGGAGTAACTCAAGGTATCCGTTCTTCTGTTTTTCCCTTTGTTGCACAGTGTGCGTGAATTACTTGCACAATAAGAATCATTTTATTTTAAAGACGACACACTGCTTCTTCAGTTATTCTCTTTGTAAAAAGGCGTTGCCCAGAGCCTGCGGAAAAGCTGTGCCAGCAAATCTTCATCGTGTCTCGTGGCGACCAGTCTCTGAGGTGGGCCCAGGGGACGGCCCAGATCAGGGCAGGCCCTGGGGACTGTGTCCAGCAACGTGGTGTCCCCACGAGCCCTCGATAGGTGTGCACACCGTCTCTGGGGCTCAGCGTAACCTCCTCTTCCCCATGGGGGCGTCCCCTGCTCCCACAAGGTCTCCTGGCCTTCCCATCCTGCACCCCCAGAGCCAGGGGACACAGTGGGGGCTCAGGAAAGAGTTTATTGACTAAATGACCAGAGGGCAGCTGCTCTGGGAGGGACCTCCAGTTGTCTTCCCCACCCAGGGTCCACCCCACCCAGGAGCTGTGCCCGGGACTCCCACCGCGTCCCTGTGGTACTCACAGTGCCAGGTGCGCCCCAGGCCAGGAGAGGGTGGAGCTTGCCATCTGGGCAGCTGCTGGCCTTGTGGTACGAGGTGTTCGGGCTCACCCCAGACTTTCTCTGTCCAGCCGTGGAATCAGACTTCACTCTGAGAAGCCCTGTTTCCTCTTAGGGAAGAAGGGTGTTTAGAAACCAAGATCCAGGTCCCAGGTTTCCACTCCCCACAGGCCACCAGTACCGGCTCCTCTGCTAAAAGCTCTTCCCAGAACTGAGGTCCTAAGGGTAGCAGGGTGCTCACTGGCCAAGCAGATCAGGGCCTCCCCAAGGCCCACCTCCTGCGTCTCGGTGGGGTGATGGGAGACGGCTTCTCAGCACTCCACAAAGATGCCCGGGCATGTGACCCCATCCTCCGCTGGACACAGCAGGGGATGAGGATGGGCTGAGGTGACTGGAGGAGAGACAGGCACTCACTGCGCCTGGGCCGGTGCTGGGCATCAGGGGGCAGCAAGAGGTGTCTGCCTGGTTCGCTGTGCCCTGGGGCCAGCATGTGGAGGGACTAGGGAATGAGGGACGGAGGGAAGGGAGACCGAGTGATACGGCACCCACATGGCAGGTGTTTGGGGATAGGAGGACGGAGGACATGGATAATAACAGCTGACACTGGTTCCCTACTTCGGGCCAGCATGACATGTGTCAACTGGTTTAATCCTGACAAAAGCCCTATGATGTAGGTACTGTTTTTAACATCCCCATTTCACAGATGAGGAGACTGAGGCACAGAGAGACTGAACTTGCCCCAGGTCATCCAGGTGGTGGAGGACAGCTTCAAACCCCTGTGGTCGGACTCCGGAACCCCTCAAGGCAGTCCCTTCTGCCTTTGGAAGCAGCCTGCCCATCCTGGGCACTGGGTCAGCTGTGACTTGTCCAGGGCGGGACAGGCTCCAGTGCCTTTAGTGTCAGGGGCAGCTCGCTGCTCTGGGATCTCTGGGGACTCAAGGCCCCGTCCTAGCTGCTCCTGACCAGAACTCTGGGCCCACCAGTTCAGTCAGGAAAGGGGATGTCCGTCTGGAAGCCATCTGGAACTCTGCCACAGGTGAGCCCACTTGTCTCCAGCCTCAGCCCACCCTTGCAGGACCACAAGGTCTTCAGAGCCTCTGGGATCCCAGGCAAGGGGGTTCTAGGGACTTGACCAGACCCCACTGCATGGGAGGGGTGTGTGGGCGGGGCAGTGGGAGGGCAAAAGTGTAGAGTTTTGAATTTCCTTTTTATTTTAAAAGACCTCCTTTGATAGGATATATTGCTAAATTTTGTAAAGCAGGCTAAAGATAGATGTGCATGAGATGAAGCCATCATTGCTAAAATAAATTAAATAATGGAAAAAGTGGCAGCTGTGTGGCTCCAGTGTATTTATAAGCTTGGGCTTCTGTGCAGGAGAGACTGGATTTGCATCTGGACTTTGCCTCTTCCTGGCTTTGTGACCCTAAGGGACTTGCCCACCCTCTCTGGGCTGGATAGTCATGGTTTCTTTGTGCCCTTTGTCTGGTTGGGGAAAGACAGCCCATCTCCCTTGATGGGGTGGGAAAGGCTGGACAGGAAGACATGGGCACATGTAGGGGCCGGATGGGGAGGCCAGCAGGAGGCAGGTCTGGGCCAGGGGTGGTTCCTGAGGCAGCACCGGGGGCCCATGGAGACAGCAGCAGAGGCTCTCTGGCCAGGATGGATTCATGGTGTCCCCATCCCCACCCAGTGCATCTGGCTCCTCTGTTGTGTCTGGGGGGGATCCTGTGACCCTGCAAATCGTCTCCTTTTCTTCCTAAATCACGGGGAGTTGTCTTTGTGTGCTGTGCCCAAAGTCTCTGTCCAGGACGCTTTTGGAGCCTCGGTGTTCTTCGCTGTAAAAAGTCTCTATTATGGGAGCCCAGCTCTCAACTTCATCACTGGATGCTTGAAATAAGAGCTATCCAGCCTCAGCACAGTGCTTAGCATCGTCCTAGCAAACGCTGGGCAAACTGTCTGCGTGGGGTTTTGTTTTATGGAAAAATACTAGAAATGCACATCAGAAAATATTAATAGTTATTAGCTCTGGGTGGAGGATGGTGGGTGATTTTAATTTTGAAATTATTAATATTGCACATTTTGGTATTTTCTAACTTCCCTCCAGTCGTGATTTGTGTTTTAAAAAGGAAAAAAAAAACAATTAAAGCTTTTCTTCCTGAGGCCTTTACCCTTAACTCCTTCTGCCTGAGATGTGCAGGGGGTACTCTTGGGAGTTGGGGGGACAGTGGCCCAGCTGGAGGCACAGGGCTGGGGGCAGGGGTATGGGCCTCAGGGTGAGCCCCCGCTCAGCCCTGCCCGCCCAGGCCTGCGGGAGATGCCCGGCTGCTCCCCAGGCGCCCCTGTAATGCATGGCAACCAGACAGGAAACGCAGACTCAGCAGGCCGGCCTACTTAGAGGGGGCAGGTGGGGGCAGGGGGCGAGGCATTTCCCCGACAGCAAAGCCATTTGGATGACGCCAGGCTCCCTAGGGCTCCTAGCTGGGGGAGGGGGCGGGCAGGAGACGGAGCAGCTGCAGACCCGCGCTGGGCGGACGCCCCTGCCTGGGCTGCCCTCTGGAGTCACTACGTCCTGAACTTACTTCTGCACCTGCTGCTTCTCCAGTGTGGCTTCAAGCAAGTTACCTCCAGTCTCTGAGCGTCGACCTCCCTCTCTGTTACCTGGGGAGGACGGTCCCTTCTGCTGAGGACAGTCATTCTCAACCCGGGGCAGTTTTGCCCCCAGTCTGCGATGCCCAGAGGCACTTTTGGTTGTTGCTAGTGGGAAGGGAGCGTCCCTGGCATCTAGGCCAGGGGGAAATGCTAAACACCCACCACCCCCACCCCAGCCCACAGGAACTATCCAGCCCCAAACGTTGATGGCGCTGAGGATGAGAAATGCCCCCCACCCCGTCTTAGGGGGAAGGGGACGCGGAAGTGTAATGGGGCACGCACAGCGCCTGCGCACAGGGCTGCTGCCCTCCAGCCTGTGAAGTGGGCTCTTCACCGCTCAGAATCGGACATGAAACCACGAGCTCCGGGCCGGGGGCGCACCGTTGAGAAGAGGCCGGGCTGCGACCCTGGGCTCCGCGAACCTCGTTTTCTCCTTCTCCCCGCTGCCTGGAAAATGTCAGAGCTTTCCAAATGGCCACTGGCAACTTCCCCTCCACCCTCCGGCGGAGGTCGGGGCCGAGCCGCATCCTGGGGGACTGGGGCTGCCACTCTGATCTCTGACGCGCTCCACCTCCCTGGCCATTGCTCCCACTAGTCCCCAGGATGCTGACACAGCGCCAGCTGAGAGAGGTCAGAGCAGGCAGAGCGCTGCCCACTGAGGCCCCCTTCCTCCCAGACCCTTCAGGAGCCTTCCTGGGGACACATCCAGGGTGACACAAATGCGTGTGTGCAGCAGAAGCAATTGGTGCCTGGCCCGGAGCCTGTCTGTGGGAATCCCCCCCTCCACTAGGTGATGCTGGTTAACAGCTCACAACCTCCCACCTTCTGTCCTGGGGGCGCTTGTACTGTAGCCTCGGAATCCAGCCTAAAGCCGGAGGCATGAGACTGCCCCCTTGCCTCAAGAGGTGATGGATGCTCAGAGTCCCACTGGGTGGACCAGGCTGAGGCTGGAATCCTCATTGGGGTCCCCATCCTCCCCCAATCCTAATTCTTTTACTCCCTGACACATGTTTCCTAATAGCACACCCTCCGGAAACCCACGCACTGAACCCCTGTCTCAAGCTCTGCTTCTGTCAGACCTCAGTCTGTGTGTGTGTTTGGGGCTGAATTGATGTAGTTCCTTTATATTTCAATATCGCAATGATTAGGAGGAAGGCATCACTGCTTACAGATCACAGCCACCAGGTGCTGTTTCTCTAGAGGTAGATTTTGGTCAGCCTGCCCTGTGCTCCCTTTGAAGGTAGAGGTATTTTCTGTCCTGGGAAGAGGTGACTTGAGACAGAGAAGGCCCTGGACCCCTTGGCCTAATGCCCCTGTGACCTGTGGTCATGTCCTGGGCAGGATTACATCCTGGGGGCTGCGGCTGAGGGAGGGGTCTCTTAGTCTCTCTGGCCTCAGTGGACTGGGGGGAGGGGGCAGGTATGGGTGGGGAGGACCCATAACTTAGGAATTGGTGAGTCTGCGTATAACAGAAAATCCAAAGACTGGTATTTTAATCACATCAAGATTTATTTTTTTCTCACACATTAAGAAGTGCGGAGGTCAGCAACCAGGGCTGGTGTCCCTGGCTCTTCTAGGTCCTCGGAAAAGCAACTTCCACCTTCTCGGCCCCACCATCCTGAGGGGATGGCTCCCCCACAAGTGCTGACTGAGCATCAGGAGGAAGGGTGAGAGAGAAAGGCCACGGCCCCAAACTTGGTCAACTGAGGCTCCGTGGGAGTTGAGGGGAGGAGAGGCTTTCTAAGGGGCTTTCTGGAGACCCCGCCCATCAGCCCTGCCCATCAGCCCTGCTTCTATCCCATTGGCCAGAGCTATGTCACATGGCCACTCCTCTCTACTAGGAGCCCAGGGACCTTTCCTTTTAGCCATTGGGCTAAGTGGGGTTCTGTCAATAAGAAGGTGAGGATGGTAACAGAGAGGCCACTGGGGGACCAGAGAGAAGGCACTTTCTTTAGGGTTGAGAGTTGAGAGCGGTGGCCAGTAGAGGGTGGCGTCTGGCCCTGTGAGGCTGTAAGTATAGTTTATACCCTCTTGTAGCTGTGTTGTAATCTCTTGTCATCCTCAAGGCCAAGGTGGGTCAAGCTCCGTCTGGGGACTTGCAGGAGGGATGCGGTTGGTTCTAAACTTCCCCACCTAGAAAGAGCAACTGCAGGCAGACGGTTACTGCAGGCGGAGGCTGTGGGAGCAACAAGGGACCTGGTCCGTGCGGCTGGGAGTCTCCTGGGGCTGCTGGGAAGTAAGCAGGTGGGCAGGGAAATCTAGACCTTCTCCAGAGACAGCTGGGAAGTGAACCCCCAAAGGATGGAGAAACCCACAGGTGCTCCCAAAGCACGGGGCTAAGTTCATGGACCCCTTTCTTCCGAGCTTCCTTTTACAACTCCCTCGGTGCCCCCGGTCTCCTCGACCGTCCCCTTCCTGATGCTGGGGAGGTAAAGAGGAAGGAGGGAGGAGATGGTGGTCCGCGTTGGGTCTTCGTATTTCCTGTCTCCACCAGCCTGCGCCCACTTTGAAATCTGGCCAACAGGGGGCGCTGGAAGGAGGCAGCGGCAGCAGTAGACATGGGGCCTGAAGCTGGAGGGACCCGCAGGGCTGATAGGACCCCCAAATCCCCATGCTGATGTACAAATAGGAGCATTGAAATCAAGCTCTGTTAGAACGCTCTGCCAGTCACTTCCCTTGGACTTCTCAGCAATGGTCTCCGTGTCCACCACGTGCTTTGAAATTTGAGGACAGCACAGGAAAAGTGCCAATAAACTCTGGATTTATTTTATATATTTATTTTCTTTTTAGGGAAAGGAGGGGGACAACCTCCCAAGTTTGGGGAACGTGTGCATCACTGCGGGGCCATGCCTGGCCAAGCGGTGAGATAGCTCTGCTGGCCACCCTGCCTGTTATTCCCCGAAGGGCCTGGGGAAGGGATGGCACTGATGGTGAAATAGTTTAAGGCTGTCTTGTGGGTTCCTCTTTAAACCCCAAGCTTGATGGGTATAAAAGAACAGAAAGGAAACAGGCCTTGGAGGCAGCAGTGAACAGATTCTTTACTGTCGGATTATACACCATCAACCACCCACCGTGGTGACCAGCCTCCTGCTCAGGGGCCTCCTTCTAGGGGCGGTTAATACAAACAAAAATAATTCTCTACAAAACGAAGTTTCCAGTCCTCCCGACACTCCTTCCTAACTCCCTCCCCCAGACAGTGAGCTCCTTGGTCACCAGGCCTCTCCCAAGGCCTGGGGTCTGGTGGGTGGCCAAAGAAAACAAAGAAAGAATATAAAAGAGAATCAAGTCAGCGACTAGAGTTGTAGGCAACTGGAATTCCGGGTCCCCTGGCTGATTGAGGGCCAGAGACAGGCGCAGCGGGTGTCTGCAACAGTCGTGTTTGTGTGTGTGTGTGTGTGTGTGTGTGTGTGTGTGTGTGTGTGTGGTGTGTGTGTGTGTGTGTGTGGCAGGAGGCAGGACCTGGGGGTGTTGGGGTGAGACCTCTGTCTCATCGCCAGCAAAAAAAAAAAAAAAAGAGAGAGAGAAAGAAAAGAAAAAAAGAAAAAAGAAAGAAAAGAGGTGATGGGTAATATGAAAGAAAAACTAAAACTAAAATCCAAAATCGCAGGTCGCTGGGGCCAGGGCCCCACAGCGCCGCAGCTGCAGTGCCGGGCAGGGGGGCAGGTGCCACTTGGGATGTTGGGGGCGGGAGGAGGGCGGGAGGACTCTGCTGAGTAGCACCTGGGAGCAGCTCAGGCCGCACCCTTCTCGCCGACTGGCCTCGGACGCCGGCCCCGGCCCCCGCCCCCCAGCCCCCGCCGGCTCCCCGGGCGCGGGGCGAGGCGGGGCGCGGCGCGGCGCGCGGACCCGGCCGCCCGGGCGCCGCGGGTCCTCCGGCGGGCTCAGCAGCCCAGGCGGGCGGCCAGCCCCAGCAACAGCAGGCAGCCGAGCAGGGTGGCGGGGCGCGGCGCGGCCCCCGGCGAGCGGTCGCAGTCCAGGCCGCCGTCGTCGTCCGCGGGGTCGCAGCGGGGCTGCTCGCAGCGCGCGCCGGTGTAGCCGCGCGGGCAGGCGCAGCGCTGGTTCTGCACGCAGGTGCCGCCGTTCTGGCAGAGCAGCTGGTCGTCGTCGCACACGTTGGCTGCGGGGCGGAGGGGCAGTTAACGCGGAGGGCGGCCCGGTCCAGCCCCCACGCTGGAGCTTCTGCGACTCGGACGTCGCGGCCTGGACCAGGGGGTGCTGGAGGCTCAGGGCCCACTTGGTAAGAAGCGTACCTGCGTGGATGGTATCAAAGGCCAGGCGAGACCTGGCCCCCGCCTCCCTCCCGCCGGAGCCCTGGCTCTCCCCGCCCCGGGGCACTGGCCTTGGAGAGGTACTTCAGCTGCGCCAGCTCTCTGGCCTCCAGAGCTTTGCACGTGCTCTTCCATGTGCCAGGGGCGCCCTTCCACCCTCTCCCGTGGCTCACCTTGGGTCTCCGCCACCCAGCGTTTCTTTGGACAGCCTCCCCTCCTCCCCGCAAACTCTCTGACTTCCCGGAGCCTTCAACCAACTCTAGCCAGCCCCCAACTCCACTTTTGCCTCCAGCTCCTTCAAGGACCGACTCCCCACAAGGTCACCCCAGGCCCCGCCCACCTGGCCCCGCCCACCACCAGACCCTGCCTTTGCCAGCGTCAGTCCCCGCCACCCAGGGGCCCCACGGCAGCCGGCCCCGCCTGCGTGGCGGCGCGCACTCACGGTAGCAGCCCTGGCGCCAGTAGTGCGTGGGGAGGCAGTCGTCACACTTGGGCCCCGCCGCGCCCTCGCGGCACTCGCAGAAGCCTGTCTCGTTGCACCGGTCATGCAAGGAGCCGATCTGGTTGCAGTTACACTCTGGACGGACACGTGTAAGGTGCGCGATCAGGGCGACTTAGGCCCGGTTCGCTCGGACCCACCCTGCCCGACCCCGCCACCCTCCCAGCCGGATCTCCGCGCTCCCGGCTGGACGGCGGGTGGGGGTCTGCCAGGGGTGTCTACATCTGGAGGGAAGACTACTTTCATTCCGTCACATCCACTAACTCCCTTGCCCTCTCTGGCCCTGGCATTGTGTGGCCCCCGCCAGCCCCTTCCCCTCCCTGGACCTCCGTCTCCGCATCTGTAACCGGACGGGGTGCTGATCCCTCTCACCTCTAAAGAGCTGTGACTGACAGGTGGGAGGAGCCTCGTCGGAGGCCACCGGGCAGCTCTCCTGGGGGCTGTGGTTGTGTGCGTGTGTGTGGGGGGGGGGGTAATCGGCCACCATAGCTCAGTGCTGGGCCTGGGGGTGGAGGCAGACAGGCAAGGAGAAAGGAGGGGGCTGGGGGGCGAGTGGTGCCTCTAATCGGATCCAGAGTCCCCGCCCTGTCCCCGCTGCTGGCCAGTGTGACAGGCCAGTGCAGTTCCGTTGGGATCACTTTAGAGTTGATGGAATTATCTGAAGGCTGCTGCCGTAATTCAGCCTGACAGCTGCAGCTTCGTGGGCACCCCCCCTGCGCACAGCCAGAGCTGCCTGGGGAGCTGGGGAATAGGCAGTGTGTTCCCAAGTGGGCAGGGCACCCTAAGGCCGAGAACTGGCCTCTACTGGCGACAGCCTTCTAGGCTAGTGGGTATTGGTGTGGGCCATGAGTTTGGCCTCTTGGGATGGTCTGTCCCTCCCCTGCCCTGAGCTCAGGACCCATGTAGATTTCTTTCTTTACCCCAAAAGCCAGTCCTGGAACAGTTTGAAGAAAGCAGACCATTTTCCCACTGAGGGTGGAGGGCAGCTTTATGAGCTGGGCTCTGCTTATCAAGCGTGAGAAAAATTTCATTTAAAGAAAGGCTTCAGTTACAGAAAGGGAATTAAAAGCCTTTGATCTGCTCCACCTTCAGGTTTTGCAAACAGGGAAACAGGCTCAGAGCCGGGAAGAGTTGCCCAAAGGCACACAGCAAGGCAAGCCCTACAACCAGTGTTCGACTCTAACTAGTGGATCTGAAACTCCAGTGCCTGCAGGGAGGACTGCATGGGGAGGTTATCATTAGAGCCGGTTCTGGAAGCTTCTGTCTTTAGAGATGCCCAGCTGGAGGGGGCCCTGGGGTTGGGATTTCCACAGCCGCCCCAGGGGGCCTCTTGAGGCAGGGGTCCCCACGCCCCATCTCACACCGCTCTTGCTCCAGGTGCCCGTCCCACGCACTCTCGCGCTGCGCCCCCGCGTCCCAGTCGGCGGCTCACCGATGCACACGTTCTCATCGTCCAGCTCGGCGGAGCCGTTGCGGTAGTAGCCCAGACGGCAGTGCTGGCAGTGCTGGCCCCGCGTGTTGTGCTTGCAGCTGACACAGGTCACCACGTTGAGGAAGTCGATGTAGCTGCAGCGGTTGGAGTGGCCGTAGCACTCGCAGTCTGGGCCGGCCGAGCGTGGGAAACACCCCGGGTCAGCGAGCAGAAGGAGGCTGTGCCTTCCTGCTGCCCCTTCCCCCGTGCACTTGGGACAGTTGGGCACTGGGAGAGGAAGGACCCACCCGGGACAAGCAGGGGCCGGGACCCTGTTCGGGCAGCTGCCGTGGGCCTCCCACACTTCTGTACCGTCTGGGGAGAGATGGGCCTGCTAGCTTTGAGCCTGATCAAGAACCAGTGCAAGCGCAGCCCACTAATTCCCACCCGGCCCTGTGGGCAGGGGACCAGGGAGGGCCCGTGGGCAGCACCTGCTAAAGGCCCGGCCAGGTGCCAGGGGAAAGTGCCCTCTGAAGGGATGCCCGCAGGATTCTGGGGTGATTAGAAGTGATTCATGCAGGGAGAATGGGGCATGCTGCCAGACTGTGAGCTCAGGGAGGGCGGTGCCTGGGTTCATGGTGTTCACCACGTTATCCCAGTGTCAATGAAAGAGAGACGCATGCGTGAATGCTGGACAAGATGGAAAGGGCCAGGAGCTTCCTCCCCGTGCTGCTTTGGAAGACGACTGGAAGGAAATCATCCACCTGGAGGACCCTGTCTTATTAGCCTGAGCTGTTCTGCAAATTTGATTGGCATCAGAGGGCCTGCTCTTGTAGGAGCCTGAGAGTGAGCGCTGCCTTTAAGTTTGTGCCCTGAGCATCTCCTGCTAGTTTTGGACCAGTTTCTAACTCTCACTGGAGGTACACGGCTCCATGCCGAGGACAACCATCTCCCAGCCATACTGCTGTCTCCTCCAGCCCTACACCTACTCCAGGGACTGCCTTGAGCAAGGCCCCCAGAGGTTGGAGTTAGCTCCTATGACTTTATCAAGGGGCAGGATTTGGGGAGAAGGGTCACCTTCCCTGCCACAAGAAGGGGGGCCATCCCTTGGTGTCCCTCTTCAGGGGCTCAACACCCTTGAACAAGAAAGCTGATGTAGCTCCCCTCGAACAAGGAAGGATGCCAGCCACCCTCTGTGAAACACCGTGTGCAGCTCTAGAGGACCCAACCTCCCTTTTGTGATGGGGGAAGGAGGGACTGACGAGGTGTCAAGGTCAAGTGCACGGAGGACCTTGGAGAAATGAGCCTCGGGGATGTGCCCAGGAGGAGGTGGTGGGCATTCCCACATCATGGCCTCCTGGACCTGTCCCCTTCACCTTGTCCTTCCAGAGACAGAAAGTGAGGCACCCTCCAGGTGTCCCAAGGAGTAGTGTTGGTGACCCCTGTGTCCCACAAATCTTGCTTCAACCAAGACGAGCCCCAGGCCACACCTCCCAGGGGAGCCAGGGCACGCTATTTCTGGAAGTTGCTCTGCCCGCCCTGTGCCTGCCCACTGTGCTTCTGACTCACACCTACTCCCAGCTCCCTTGGGGAGGGAGGCCTGGAGGGGAGAGAGCTCGGTTTCACCTTGACCCAGCTCTCAGGGAGGGTTTTCTGAGCCAGGCACCGGTCCTTGTCCTGCATCGTGTCTTTTCCCCAGTGGGAGTCAGGAGAGAGGTGCTGGAGGAGGGCCGATTCACCCCGGGTCCTTCCTCTTACCTTGGAATTCTTCAATAGGCATCACTTGAGGAGATTTAGGCCTGAGCTGGAAGAGTTTGGAGACCTTGGCAAGGGCAGGGGCAGCAGCAGAGGTGCCCACGGCTTGGAGAGATGAGAAACAAGCTCTTTTATCAGCCATGGTCCAGCTGCCCGGGGCGGGGTGCTGTCTGGGCCCAGGTAAAACCCAGCAAAGACTCCCTGGGTGCCCTGGGCAAGCTCTGGGGCAGCTTTGTTACCTGCTCAGATTTGAGATGCCACAGCATGCAAAACCAGGCTGGCATTTGGTCCCTCCTCAGAGACCACCTACACATCCAGCTGGATTAATCCTCTAACTCCCCTCGTATTAAGCTAAATACTTTGCTGAAGCTGGAACATTCTTTGACTGGTTGGAAACATCTCTTTGCACCCCCTTCTACTCTTGTTCTCCCCTATCCTCTCCAAACTCCTGTGAGCACCAAGTCCAAAGTCTGAACCTGGCATTCAAGATTTTGGCATCTCCCTTTCTTCCTGAAACAATCTCCCTGCTCCAGCCGAAGCGAGTCCTCTTCTGTCCATAGACTCCCCACCCACAGGTTCTGTCCAGCCACGAGCACACACTGCCCTGCCTCCCACTACCCAGAATCCCAGCCCTGTGTTTGGGGGGGGATCATGCCATGTCCCGGGAGCATCATCACCTTGGCTTCCCCCTGGAGGCTGTGGTGTCCTAGTCAGTCCAGGGCCGGGAAGGGTCGGCCCTGGCCTACTCTTTCTGACTCCGCCACCGTCACCGGGGAGGATGCTCAGACTCAGAGGCCTCCAGGTGCCTGGGAACTGGACCCTCACCAATTGTGGGACTGGCTCTGAAACGGCTTGCCAGCAGGGGGCGCTCAAAGCTCTGCTCACTGTCCATAGCTGGCACTGGAGGAGAACTGGAAGTGTGGGTGGGGTTGCTGCCCAAGCTGGGCATTAGGGCCTAATGTCCAGGGAACTCTGAGCTGGGACTGGGGACAGCTTCCCTTCTTGGAGACTCAGGCAGGCCCTGTGTGCTTCCTGCGCATGTCCACCGTGGCCGTAGGTGAGCCCACGCACCCATGAGTGGAGACTAAGGCTCTGGGCTTGGTCTCAGTGCCTTCCACGACCCCTCCTTGCATCCCGCTTTGTCAGGCCATTGCTCACTGCCATCCTGCCGCCAAGCCTTTGCCCCAGCTGGTCCTGCTGCCTGGAACACGCTGCCCTCTCCCTTCATCCACTCACAGCCACCCCACTGCAGAGAGCCCTCTGCCCCTCTCTGAGGTTCACGCGGCCCAGGTGTCCTGTGAACACGGTGGCTGGAGAGAAGGGTTACTGTTACCAAGGCAGAGACTCCGCTTGGCTTGGGAGCCCCCGGGGAGTGTTGGATTAGAAGGGATTTGTGGTGAGGTCACATCAGCGCCCCTCCCCTCAGCACCCTCTGGCCCCTCCCCCTGGGCCCCCACCGCGTGCCCCTGCTACCTCCACTACAGTCTCACAAGGAACTTGCCCCCGTACCTTCTGCACTGGAGGACCCCTGGGGCCAGGGGGTGCTCTCCCAGAGGGGAGCAGCGGTGGCTGGCCTGACCCTCTCTTGGGGGAAAGAAGAGAAGAAGCCAGGTTATCCAAGGGGCTGAGGCGGGGCTGTCCTGGGGACCCACTGAGGCATCACCCACTACAGGCCCCTCACAGGCAGCAGCACTATAAGAAGCAGCTCTGTCTACACTAGCCAAGCAGAGCTGGGTTCAAATCTACGGGAGAGGCAGCGTCTACACTACCGCAGCCTGTGAAGGGCACACGGAATCCAGATGGAAGGGGGCCCCATGCCCGAGAATCTGCGCACTTTGGGCAGTCCTATCTTCAGTGGAACACCTGATTCTTGGAGCTCTTCCTCCCTCCCCACGTAACCCCTTGTCAGACTGAAGGGCAGAGTGTCTGAGCCCTGTGTCTGGGCCTAGACCTCTCGGTGCTGATGTCT
Organism: Camelus ferus; assembly: GCF_009834535.1. Lineage (NCBI taxonomy): Eukaryota > Metazoa > Chordata > Mammalia > Artiodactyla > Camelidae > Camelus > Camelus ferus. The sequence goes on along the minus strand of NC_045699.1, from coordinate 71,521,203 downwards.
GGCTAATGGCTGTAAAGGGGACGTGTGATCTGGCCGAGACATCAAACGTGTCCAGAGGGTCCTCAAAGGCTTCCCATCCAACCCCCATCTGGGCACTGGAGCATCCTCCCTGACCCCTATTTGGGCCCTTTTTCACCAGGGATCCCAACGTGAGTCAGCCCCCGAAGGCCCCAGTGCCCATCTCCAAGACTGGTTGGAACAGCAGGACACACAGGCAGGGCCAGTAAGGCAAGGACTCGCTCTGCACCGAATTTCAAAGACAAACCCAGAGGGACAGGGGAGAAATCAAATTTTTCCCACTTCTTAAAGGGATTACGCATGATGCCGGTTGGCGGGGAAATGAAAAAAAAAATCTACCAGCTAAAAAGTGCGGGAGACTTTCCAGCTGGGAGCCGGGAGCTTCTGGACATCAAGTTGACATTAATGTGATGTTCAATGAGAGGTGGCCAAAGGACCCAAATTGGCCAGGGCTTAATTAGCGCTGCAATAAGCCTGCCCTGAAGGCATTCTGCTTTGCAGCCCCTCCCACCACCCTCCGCGGCCAGGCTGGGGAGAGGAATGGGGTCCTGAGCAGCCTTTCCGCCTGCAGCCCCTGCCCTACAGACATCTTGACACTGGCAGGAGGGAGAAACATCTGGGCCAGGGGTTTACAGGTCCAGGTGGACTCTGGTCGAAGAGCCTGGAGCACCTGTTGGGAGGCACCTGGAGAGACTCAGGACCTTTCTGGGGGCCAGGAGCTGGGGATGGGAAAGGCTCCAGCTGGGCCTTCCAGGGACACACTCAGGTGTGCAGGAAGAACCTTCTCGCCATGGCCCGTGTAATGTGCCAAGACCAGTTGGAGGCCCCGTCTGTTCCTTCGGAACTGGGGAGCGCTGCAAATCAGGTCTTACAGGCGGCACCACCTCACAGCCCCCCAAGGCCTGGGGCAGTGGCATTGGGCCGCTGAGGGGGCAGGGAGCGTCTGGAGTCAGTGAGCCCCGAGTTCCAGTCCAGCCTGTTACCTCGAGCAACTGCTTCTTTCTTTTTTAAACAGCTTTATTGAGATATAATTTACCTACCATAGAAGTCCAGCGGCTTCTCCCTAAGCCTTAATATCCTCGCCTGTGGGACTAGGAAATTAGCAGCCGCATCTCTCGGAGCTGAACAAGAAATACGATACCAGCTCCCAGCCCAGGGCACGTCCACTCTCCACCAGCTGCAGTCGGGGCCGTGATTAGTGGGGGTCCAGGCTTCATGGGGGCCCAGGCAGAGGCTCCAGTTGCTAAAGAGGAGTGATGACCCCTAAGGTGACTCAGGTCACTGGCTGTCATACTGCAGCCGCCTTTGTCCGTTCATTCCTGCTGCCCAGTGCTGGGCTCAGGATGCAAAGCGGAACGTTTGCTAGTCCGGCCTGGAGGGAGGGCTGCCTCCTTCTCACCATCTGAGTCCTGGAGACCCTCATGATTCAAACCTTACCTCGTCCAGGCTCACCGCCCTGGCTCTGACGCTGCCCTTAATTCTAGTTTTGCAGTTTGTACCCCTTGTGCTATGTCAGAAGCAGCTCCGAAAATGGAGCTTGGGTTCCTCAGCGTGTGTGTGTGTGTGTGTGTGTGTGTATGTGTGCACGCCTGTCTGGCCTCCCAGACAGATCACCGTTTGCAGGCAGACACAGCACCCACCATGGCTATTTTTGGACCAGTCTGCCCATCACAGGCTCAGCGAAAAAAGCGCAAGTCTCAGGACGCTGGACCACCTTATGTCCGGAGCCCGGAATTCCCAGGGTGACTTGTGTTCTTCACCCCAAAGAGGATTCCTGGGTCAGGAGGCTCTCCTGAAATCCTTGAATCTCCTGGGTAGCCCCTGCCTCCTGCAAATGCCTCCCGGGGAGAAGGGAGGGAGGCAGAAAGAAGAGATGTGATGTGCCACCCCCTGGTCCCAGGAAGAAGCTGGGCGAGGGGAACTTCCCACGGCTTTCACTGGCTGGGAGAGGGCTGGGCGCCCTGCCCCCTAACAGGGGAGGCAGGAGAGGTCGGAGTGCAGGCGGACCTCTCCCCAGCTGACAGAGGGCTCTCTGCCTTTTGGAAATGCTGGCCCTCCCAGGGTCCCTGAGCATCAGAGAGAGGAAGGCCACAGCACTGCCCAAATAGTAAGGAGCCCCTACAGTGTCATCTCCCCTGTGCAGAGGCAGGTGGGTACAGGGTGGGGGTTGCTGTTGGGGTACCACTTCCCGGCTGGTGGGACCAGGAGGAACTGCCCTTGGCCACATCCTCCTGGCACCCTCTGGGAAGGATGAATCCTTTCAGACTCCTGGCACCTGCAGTAGGCAGGGTCTTGTGGGACTCCCCAGGTGACGTGACGTGACACCAGAGAGCCACTCCCACACCCCAAGCCTTGAACACACCCCTGGCCTGGCCCTGCCCCCCACACTCAGTATTGAAAGGCCCAGCAGTCCATAATCTGAGGACCCCAGCTCAGAGGTTCCCTTCTGCCTTGCTGATCTGAGGAGTCAGCCTTCTTGGCTAACCCTGCACCCCCTAATTTCTAGGGGTGGGCTGCTGAGGGGCGGTGGGGACAGAGCTGGGTGTGGGTGGAGCTGGGCTGGCTCCCTGGAGGCAGGAACATCACTGGGAGACAGGCCCCAGCTCTGGGGGAAATTTCACGTGGCCTTCCAGCCACAGGGCCCCATCCTCCGAGGTCACACCCTGTCCTTTTGGCCACACCTGTCTGGGGTCCTCCTGAGCAGTGCCTTGGGGCAGGGCAGGAGGAAGAGGATTTAGGACCTTGAAGTGAGCCCTGGATCCCCTGGCTGGGGCCCCATGACAGGTGGATCCAGACGGCCTGGAGGCCTCCTGGCCTCATGCTCTGGCGGCTCTGGCTCTGCAGCTCTAGCCTTCTCTACACTAAAAGCCAAGCCCCTGCCCTCCCCGGGGCTGATGCCTCCCACATCATACATCACAGAGAGAGGCGGGGACTCGGGCAAGAAGCGGGAAAGGGCAGGGCAGCTGGGGCTGTACCTGGGTACCCACCTGTGGGCTGTGGGGTGCTGGGGGCCACGGGGGCCCCAGCAGTGGACGTGGAGGGGGCAGGAGTGGTGGGGTCCCCCCTTGTGGCCACAGGGGCCACAGGGGCTTGGGGGACGGGGTCTTTCCGGGACCTGCTGTTGCCTGGTGAGAGATGAGAAAAGTAAGAGAGGGTGGGGGGTTGGTGGGGGGCCGAAACACAGAGGAGCAACTTACGACCCCGCTGAGTGGACAGGTGTCCCCACCAGATCCAGCCTCCTCTGGCCCCCTCTCTGTCCACTGGTGTCCCAGCAGGGAGCCACCTGGGGGCGAGTGTGGGCCTAAAGAGCCCTGGAGGAGGGAGGCCGCGCCCCCGGAAGCCTTTCTGAGATTTGGGGGGTCTGCCGCTAGCTGGCGGTTTGACTCTGTCAAGTCCTCTCCTGCTGCGTCTCAGAGCAGGTGACGATACCTACCTGTCCGGGGGGCGGGGGCTGGAAGGAGGAAAGGACATAATCCAAGCGTCCTGCTTAGCCGATGCCCGGTGCTGTGACTACTTGACGGTGACTCATGACAGTCTGTCCGTCACCCTCCCACCCTCCCTCACCTTCCCTGTTGAGTTCTCAGGACTCCCCGACTCAGATGGTCTGACTGCTCTGGGACCTGAGCTGACCTGGATGCATCAAGATGCGGACTTACCTCCCCCAGCCTCACTGCAGGGGAGCGGCTGCAGAGGTGACAGCTTCAGGCTGCCCGGAGGGAGGCCAAACCCCACGGTCAGACCCGGGGAGGTGGGGGTGGGGATTCTGCCACTGGTTGGGGAAGGTGACCCCCCCTTGCCTGACAGGAGAGGGAGAAGCAGGGAGTTCACCTGGGGGTGCAGAAGGGGACCTTTCCAAAGCAGCACTGGCCAAGAGGCTGAAGGGGAGAAATTAGGAGACAGGCAGGAGGCAGTGAGGAGGGGGAAAGCAAATGTGGCGTGATTAGAGGAGAGGTGGGGAGGCCCCTGGGCTCAGCAGGGGCAGCAAAGCCCCTTCTTCTCTCTCCTGCTCTTTCCAGGACGTGCAAAGAGGCTCGTGCACTGAGGGTCCCAGTCACCTTCCCCAGGGCGGTGACCCAGCTTTGTACTTACTGCCAACGGCGGAGCCCGCAGCGGCACCTGCAGGAAGAGAAGGGTCACAGCAGAGTAAGGGGCCTGGCCGCCACCTCCCTGCAGAGGAGGGGGAGGCAGGGCCGGGGGCAAGAAACTGGGGGGCCTGGGCACCTCACTATGTGAGGACTGGGTTGGATTATCCACTCCATCCTCACCGGCACCCTGAGAGGGGTTGCTATTAGCCCATTTTGCAGATGGAGAAACTGAGTCTCAGAGCTGTGACTTACCCTAACCGGGGGCTTTGCACACACACTTCTTGTTTGATTTTAGACTCTTGGGGCCTCCAGTGCAGGACAAAGAGGTGGGAGGACATTCTCTGGAGGGCAGTGGGATGCCACAGAAAATGAGGGTCTCAACCACGGGGCAGACTAATTTACTGGGCGCCCAAGAGAAACCACAGTGCCTGCTCCCTTCAGGGGAAATTCAGGGACAGCTGAACCACTGATTGGAAGATAATCTCTCAACTCACAGGTGTTGAGAGAGTTCTGCCTGAGGGCCACTCAGGCCTCACAACAGTCCCACAGGGGTTTTATTAGGGTCCTGATTCTACAGACGAGAAAACAGGGCTCAGGAGAAGAAATGGTTTGTCCAAGGCCACCCAGCTGTGAGTGGCCGAGGCCTGATCCCAACTGGGCTTTTCTGTCTCTGTGTGTCTGTGCCCCAGGGACGGGTTTGACCAGGGGACTTACGATACTAGGGTAGGAACCATCAGTCTTAGGCGGAAGGAGCCGGTGCCCAAGCTCCACCCCCCACCCCAGGTGTTCCTGACAAAGGAAGGAGCCACTCTGTGCTCCGGGAAGCCCTCAGGTGGATGCCGGGGTGTGGGCAGGGGTGCATGTGGTGGGTGGACCTCTCCTGGTGACCCTGGCGGCAGGCAGTGAGGGAGTCTTGGAAGCTGAGCCTGGGGACCCCACAGTGCATGACCTGAAGGTAAGGGTCTCAGTCTGTGGGTGCCAGGGGACCTCAGAGGATCCTTCCAGGAGGAGGATGGGGCACAGAGACAAGGCAGGGAGTAGGCGGGGAGGAGGTGGGTGAGGTCAGCAGGACGGATGAAAGGAGGCGAGACTACCAGTCAGAGGGAGGTGACAGCGACTAAAGAAAGGGTTCAAGAAATGGTTTTGGCACCAAAGAGACGGGTCAGGCACCCCGTGGGGAGGGAGCCAGGCGGGGCCGGGCTGTTGGCGCCCCAAGCACAACCTGTGCCTTTGAAGGCCCGCACGCTATGAGCCTGGCAAGTCACCCTTCAAAAGCCTGTGGAGTCGCTGCCCGGAACACGTAGGACAGGACGCGTCTGTCAAAGCCTCATTGTGAGGCTTCCAGCTTTGATCAGCCTAAAGTTACATAAATCTTTCACCAGTCGGTGGCAGGGGTGCCGATGGAGGGGCTGCCAGGAGTGCACCCTGAAGGGGCGGGCTGAGCAGTCCTGGTGCAGAAGCCTGCCACCCTGCCTGGCTTTGGAATCAGGTCCAGTTGCTGGCACCTAACTCGCTGCTAAATCGAGGGGCACTGACGGTCACTGGGCCTCAGTTTGCTCATCCAGAGAGTGGGGGAATTCTAAAAATACCCCTCCAGAGGTTATGGTGAGGGCTCAGAAGCTGTGTACACAGTGCCCCGTGCAGCCTTGTCAAAGCACGAATGTCAGACATCAGTGAAGTCACTAGGGTGGGGGGACTGGGGAGACCCCACCCAGTACCAGCCCGGGCCCTTATCCGTGGCAGCGCAGCAGTGCCCGGAAATTCTTGATTTCATGGAGACACCCGTGGACTATGCTGGGGGCTGATGATGGGTGGCCCCCCGAAGGGTGTTCACGATGCAGGGGTGTACGGGCACCCCCTGAGGCTGGCCTCCGGCACAGGAAGGCTGAGCCAGGAGAGGAGAGGATAGTGCAGAGGGCAAGGGCCAGGGCCTCGGAGGACCCCTCTGTAAAATGGGACAAGGGAAAACCCACTTCCAGGAGCCGCCCTGAGGGTCGAGGGCGTGGGGACCCCCCGCCAGCACTCGCTGCTGTGCAGCACCTTGTAAATGCCCCATAAGGCTGGTTAGGAGGAATGGGGCTGCTTGCCACGGTCAGCCTGGAGTGAAGGGTCCCCAGGGCTCCTGACACCCTGCGGGCCCTCTCTCCTGCCTTGGGGTCAAGAAGGGGAAGGAAGGAAGGCAGGGAGGATGCTGAGCCGCTCCCCTCGGTTCCGGAGGACGGGGTGGGCAGGATGCAGTCACGCTAGAGGGTCTGATCGCAAGGCCTGGCGCTCAGGAGCTGAGTCACAAGGAGTGAGCGTGCGTGTGCGCGTGTGTGTGCCTGTGCTAGTGCCTGTGTGTCAGTGTGGGCGTGCTTGCAAGTCTGTGCATGCCGTGTGCGCATGGGAGTGACGGAATCCACAGCTCCTGGAGACCGTGACCTCGCGGGGCCCCGGTGGGGAGGGGCGCGGTACGCACACGCGTTGGGAGAGCCGTGGGGCAGCGGCAGGTAGGAGCCGGCCCGCCAGGAGCGTGTGCGGAAGCTCCTCTTGCACTTGCCGCAGTCGGGGCCCGTGGTGTTGTGTTCGCACTCGCACTGCAGGCTGCCCTCGTGCACGGAGCACAGGTTGGCGTGGAGGTTGCACTTGCACCTGGGGGGGCACGGAGGGGGCAGAGGCGTCAGCGAGCTCGCGGGCGGGCCGGCCTGGCTCCCGGGAGGGGCTGGGAGGGACCCTTCAGGCTACTCGTCCAACCTGCCACGACGCTCCCCCGGGCCAAATGTTCCCGATTCCCCACCCGTCGAGGGAACACCCCCGTCCCCGGGCCTTCCCCTGGCTCACTGCTGTGGGTCTTCTCCAAGATGAGGTGCCCTTGTCCCAGGTGCTGCATTTTTTAATAACGCAGCTTCTGATCACCTTTGCTCTCAACCGTGGTGGGTTGACAGGGAGTGAGGGGGACCTGCCCCTGGTTGTGTAGACGTGGACCTGGCCCCAGGCTGCACCTCTGCTCTTGGCTGCAGCCTGCACCCATGCCCTTGAGGGCAGAGAGAAGCCCCGACTCCCAAGCCCCTGTCAATTCACCCACACATGTATTATTCATTCCTTCATTCAAATATTTATAGGCAACTCATTATTCTGAACCCAGTAAATAAAAGGAAAGAATCAAGTATTTGCCTTGCCTGTCCTATATAACTGTACCTCCAGGTAACCAACAGTTGATGAGAGGATGTTTCTTTTTATAGAAGCATTCTAGCTGATAATTGGAGAAGGAAAGATAGAATTAGTCCCCACTTAGCGTCCCCTACTGAATAGACGGCTTTAGGCACAGAGCATCCACAGAGAAGCAACCTGAGAACAGCTTCCTGATGGACGGGCACACCCTACCCTGAAGCAGCCTCGTCAAGACACACTGAACTTGAATCTGATCAACACTCTGGACCCAGCTACGAATTCACAGGAAATACAGAGGACAGAGAAATGTACTAAGCAACACTGGGGGGACGCAGTCAGCAAAATCCAGACTGTGGGAAACTCCAGAACTGATGACATAGTTTCTAGAAAGGGTGAATTGCAAAGGGGCAAAACTCGATGAGGTGGGCGGACGACCAAGATGAAGAGAAATCTCAAAGGCGTCGCGACCGAGTGCAGGGCGTGGGCCTCGCTGGGAGCCCGGTTCAAACAGCCTCTAAACTCAGATGAGCAAGACACGTATTCACAAGACGACTGGAAATTTGAACACTGACTATATTTGGTGATATTAAATGAATGTTTGTTAAGTTCAGTGATGGTATTGTGGTTCCTTTTTAAAAAGCCCTTATCTTTAGGGTCACACACACATACTTACAGATGAAATGATCTGATGTCTGGGATCTGCTGCAGAATAACACAGAAAGGGGGAACACGGGCAGAGATTCAGACGAAACAAGAAGGGCTGTGAGCTAATGGCTGAGGCTGCGAGTTAGGTATACAGCCGTTCACGAGAGTACGTTCTAGTTTTGTGTGCATGTTGGAAATAATTCATAATGAAAAGTTAAAGAGAGAGAGTGTGCTCTATATTTTGATATGGGAAGATTTCCAAGATATAGGGTCAATATTTGTAAAAAGCAAATTGCAGAATAACGTGTTTGGTAGAATTTTATTTTTATTAAAATATGCAAAGAAACATATTTATAGGGTGCCTGTTGTATGCCAGGCTCTGAGCTGGGAAGAGCAAGTCTAATGGTCGACAAAGCAGACAGGCGTCCCTGCTCTGATGGAGGATAGAGTCCAGCAGGGAGATAACTTTAAAAAACCAGTGATTGGGGGAGGGGCAGGAACTGGATAGTTGGAGCCCAGGGGATTTTTAGGGCAGTGACACTATTCTGTGTGACACTGTCATGGTGGATACACGACATTATGCATTTGTCAAAACCCAGCTCCAAGACAGAGCCCTAACGTTAACTGTGGACTCTAGTTGACAATAACACATCAACGATCGTTCATCAGCTGTAACAAAGGTACCAAACGAATGCAAGAGGCTAGTAACGGGGGAACTGTGTGGGGAAACGGGTATTAGAACTCTCTGTACAGTCTGCTCAATTACCTGTGAACCAAAATTAATCGAGACAATTTAAAAATAATAATCATGCAAATCTTTAATGAGTGTCAATTGTTACACAAAGGAGAACGTGTCATGGGGGGTCTTGGCTTAGTCTGGGGAAAGCAGGAGAGGCTGCCAGGAAGAATGGCTTTCAACTAAGACCTGAAGGAGCATCCAGAGTTACTCAGGCAACTGACAAGGGCTTAATTTCCAGAATACAAACAGCTCATACAACTCCGTAACAACAACAAAACCCCAAACAACCCAATCAAAACGCGGGCAGAAGACCTAAACAAACATTTCTCCAGTGAAGACGTACAAAAGGCTAATAGGCACATGAGAAAATGCTCAATATTGCTAATTATCAGAGAAATGCATATCAAAACTGCAATGAGGTATCACCTCACACTGGTCAGAATGGCCATCACTCAAAAGTCCACAAACGATAAATACTGGAGAGGGTGTGGAGAAAAGGGAACTTGCCTACGCTGTTGGTGGGAATGCAGTTTGGTGCAGCCATTATGGAAAGTAGTGTGGAGATTCCTTAAAAATCTAAAAATAGACTTACCCTATGATCCAACAATCCCTCTCCTGGGCGTGTATCTGGAGGAAACTCTATTCCAAAAACATACGTACACCCCAATGTTCACAGCAGCACTATTTACAATAGCCAGGACATGGAAGCACCCTACATGCCCATCAACAGTGAGATACACACACACACACACACACACACACACACACACACACACACACACACACACACACACACACACACACACACACACAATGGAATACTACTCAGCCATAAAAAAGAAATAATGCCATTTACAGCAACATGGATGGGCCTAGGGGTTACTATACTACGTGATAAACCAAAAGGAGAAAGACAAATATCGTATGATATCACTTATATGTGGAATCTAAAAAAAATGACACAGATGAACTTATCTACAAAACAGAAAAGGACTCACAGACAGAAAACAAACTTGTGGTTACCAGGGAGGAAGGGGGTGGGGAGAGATAAAATGGGAGTCTGGGATTTTCAGATACACACTACTATATACAAAACAGAAACAACAAAGACTTGCTGTACAGCAAGGGGAACTATATTCCATATCCTGTAATAACCTATAATGGAGAAGAATCTGAAAAAGAACATATATATGTATATGTATAATGAATCATTGTGCTGTACACCAGAAACTAACACAACGTTATAAATCAACTATACTTCAATTTTAAAAATTAAAAATAAAATTTTTTTAAAAAAGTGACTCAGGCAAGGAGGGGAGAACCTTCGGAAAAGAGGCAAGAGCGTGAGGGAAGACCCTCGGGCTAAGAGCTCAACCTGTGAGTTCTGAGATGAGCTAAGAGGGGAGGAGGAGGCCAGATGGTGACACAGAGCCTGGATTCTGTCTGGAAGCCACTGGAAGGCTGGAGGTGTCCCGCTCTGGCTCCGACCTTATATACCACTGTGGCTGCTCCATGGAGGGTGCTCTGTCTGTGGGGATGACAGCCAGGGTGGGGACAGCAGGGAGAAAGCTGTGCCCGGCGGGCCACTGAGGACAGGGGTGCCTGGCGTGTGCAGCCCTTCCCCTCCCTGACCCCCAGCGTCTCAGAGATCATCTCCCGAACACTCAACCAGCATTTCTTCTCTTGCTCGTAACGTCCCCCTTCTCTTTATACCCCACCTTCCACTGGGCCGAGTGATGCTTCTCACCCGCCCAGGATGTGACTTCCCGCCTTGCATATCCATCCCGCCAGCCCCTTCATCCCGGCTCTTCTGCTCCCCTCCTGCCCTCTTTGTCTCCATCTGACCAGAGCACGGCTGGGAGGCCAGCCTTCCATGCCAAGTTTCTAGCAGCCCTGCAGATGAACGCACTGCCTGCTGGCTTCAGAAGCGCCAGGGCTGCCTTCCTCGTAATTTCTCTCTGCCCTCCAATCACCTGGCAGGATGGTTACGGAAATTAGGCACATCCATGCTCTGGAGTGCTATTAAACATTAAGCTATTAAAAATAAAGCTATTAAATATTATATTGTCAAAGGTTTTTGGGAGCCCTGGGGAGTGCTCCTAACACAAATGAAAAGACCACACGTAGCGAGTGCTTGTTGTGCACTGCTGGGTATCTCATTCAGCCCATGACTGACCACGAGAGCTGGTTCTGTCTTCAGTACTTCATTTTACAGACAAGGAAACGGAGGCTCAGAGAGGTTAAGTATCTTGCCCAGAGTCACAGAGATCCCCAAAAATGTGATTGGGGCTGGAACTCAGAGGTATTCAACTCCAGAGTCCAAGAGGTTAATGTGGGCTAGACTATGGATTGAAAATTTTTTTAAAAAAAGGAAACCGAAGTGCACGTATTGTAGTGGTGTGGACTGAACCGTATCCGCCTCAGGTTTATATGTTGAAGCCCTAACCCCCAATGCAACTGTATTTGGAGCTAGAGTCCTTAGAGAGGTAATTAAAGTTAAAGGAGGTCAGAAGAGTGGGGCCCTGATCCAATAGGGTTGGTGCCCTTATAAAAGGAGGAAGAGACACCAGAGCTCTCTCTCTCCCATTTGCGGACAGTGGGACGTCGGCCATCTGCAAGACAGGAAAAGTGATCTCACTAGAAACTAACCCTGCCAGCACCTTGATCTTGGCCTTCTAGCCTGCAAAATTGTGAGAAAACAAAAAAACACCTGCGGGTTAAGGCCCACCCCCCAAGTCTGTGGTACTGTTGTGGCAACCCAAACAGACCACCCAGGCAGCTTCTGATTATGTTTAAATACGTGTATCCATACCCGAAACACCAGCAGACAATGCATCTGAGTGTATCCCTGCGCTTGTCCTAGGGAGGGAGGGGGTAGGATTATAAATGATTTCTGTTTCCTTCTTTGTCACTTTGCATGTTTTGCTATGCTCTTTAATGGTGAGCAGGTGTTACTTTTTAAAGCAGGTGACACATGTTATTTGAAAACCGGAAACCAGGTTAGGTGAGGAAGGAGGCTGGTTCCTGAGCTCACACAGCCCTTCCTCTCAGGAGAAGCAGGTGCATCATGGACCTGTTTGGGAAACAAATATTCGCTCCACATCACACACCATGCACTGTTTGTGATTCTCAGTTCCCAGGTCCAAGGATGTCTTTTGAGTTCTGATGCAGAGCGAAGGCGCTGTCCGTGGGGGTTAGCCGTGCTAAGTCTGTGTTATTTTAACCCCATGTTACCTGGACCCTAACCCGGTCAAGGTTTTACTGCAGCAGAAGTAAACAGAGCATGAGAAAGCCTGTTCATTCTTTCTCTGGAATTCCGACCCACTCCCACACAAGTACTGTGGGCCTGCTATGTGCTCAGCTCTGGGACAGGAACAGAGGATGATAGGCAGGCAGCTTTGGTATTTTGGATGGCCCCTTCTTCCTGGGGACACTATAGCCAAAAGATCGTCCATCGCAAAGAAAGGTCTTGTGCTTAAACCTTGCTGGTCAACATACGTGATGCTTTCCTAGTGCCCTCACACCCTGCTCCCTGACCACCCCCTCCACCCAGGACATATCAGCATATTAAAGGCTCTGACAAGTCCTGCAGGAAAGAAACTGGCTGACTTTAACAAATATTTATTTGCAGAATGTACTTGACCTTGGAAAGTTTTAACTTTTTTCACCTGAACTCGTATTTAATGTCCCACTTAGCTAGCTGGAGAGGAACAGCCCAGCTGCATGGAGCCAGGAATGTACTCCATGCCCCTGGCCTGAGGATGGGATATTTTTAGATATCAGCTACATAAACAAAAGATGCCATCTCAACTTCGGGTGACAACATTGACCTTGGCTGGTTAAAAGTCCGTAAAAGAGCAGCTGAATCTGAGATGTCTATTGTAATGATGATAGTACGGGGTTGTGGGACATGAGAGCTGGACTGGCCCATGAGAGGAGGGGACAGGTGAGGGAGAAGCCGGCCCGAGGTCACGCACTCTGGACCCAAATCCAGACGTCCCTCTCTGACCCCGGCTCTGCTCAGGCCCCACGCTGGCCAGCCCCTCCCACCATCTTCATCTCCCAGAGGGTGTCTGGGCTTCCCTGCCCTCCCTGGTTGAGCCGTGGAATGAGCACGGTGCTTTCTCTATCAGGGAGAGAAGAGGTTCCCTGCTGGGCAGGGCTGCCAGGAGGAGCCCACACAGTGTGGGGGAAGCCTCGCAGGGGCTGGCACAGAAACAGAACCCAGTCAGTGGAGGTGCTTCTCAGACGTCCTGACTTTTGCAGGGAGCTCTGGGCAATGCTGCCTCTGTGTGTGTGTGTGTGTGTGTGTGTGTGTGTGTGTGTGTGTGTGCACGCGCACGTGTGCATAGGGCTTGAACTTTCTGGCTCTCTTTCTGTGTTCCTCTATGCCTCTCCTTGTCTCTGTGCCTCTCCCCAGTTCTGTCCAGCAGGCCTTCTAACCCCGCTTTCCTCTGGTCCTTTGCACATGCTGTTCCCTCCACTTGGATGGCACGGCCAGACTCCACCCCCTTCTCCTAAAGCTAACACCTAGCGGGAGTGTCAGGTTCACGGCCACATATCACTTCTGCAGGGAAGCCTTTCACAATCCCTGCCTCCTGTCAGCCCCTGCTATATTCTCCCTCCTCCCAACACTCAGGATTATCAGCACCTTCTCCTGATGTGGAGCAGACAAGATGATGGGGAAGGTGCGGGCAGGAGCTATAAAACAGTATGATGGTTATTGTTTATTTTTGATTACACAGCATTTTCTTCAAGTGACAAACTCACCAAACCTGGGAATCTCAAAAATATTATTGCCTAGGTGAGGCCAAATTTTAAAAGAATATTCATTTAAAGAAATTATTAAGTAAGAAAAGAAAGAATTAATGTGAGATCTCTTGATGTAAAAGACTGAAGTTGGAATTCTACCTTACGTCCTAAACAAGTCAATTCAAAATGGATCAAAGGTCTCTATGAAAGACCCAAAACCAGGTACATCTGGGAAGGAGATGCAGGAGTGAATCTTCATGACGCTGGATTAAGCAATGGTTTTTTTCACACATGACACCCAAACTATAAGGCACAGGATAAAAAAAAACAGATACACTGGACTTTATCAAAATTAAATACTTTTGTGTTTCAGAGGACACCCTCGGGAAAGTGCAAAGCTAAGTCACAGACTGGGAGAAAAATGTTGTGAATCTTATCTTTAATAAGAGACGTATCATTGAATAAACTCTTACAACTCAATAATGAAAAGAATTCAATTTTTTAAATGGGGAAAGGATGTGAATACGCATTTCTTCCAAGAAGACACACAAATAGCCAAGAAGCACATGCTCACATCATGAACCAGCAGGGAAATGCAAATCAAGTCACAAGGGGTTCCTACCTCACACCCTCAGAATGGCTATTATCAAAAACACAGAGAAGGTTTAGCCCAGGGAACTGCATTTGATAGCTTGTAATAACCTATAATGAAATAGAACATACGTACAATTGAAGCACTATTCTGTACACCAGAAACTAACACAACATTGTAAATCAACTACACTCCCATTAAACATACACACACACAGATAGTAACACATGACTGTGAGACCGTGGAGGAAACAGAACCCGTGTACACTGTGGGTGGAGGTGCGAAATGACGCAGCCACTTTGGAAGGCAGGCTGGCCCTTCCTCAAAAGGCGAGACTGACTTATGAGATGACCCAGTAATTCTGCTCCTCAGTATCTACCCAAGAGAAATGAAAACATGTCCGCACAAAAACGTGTCCATGAATGCTCACGATTCATAAAAGGTAGAAACAACTCTCAGATGTCCATCAACAGGAAAACTAAATGCGATGTATCCGCACTTTGGAATATTACTCAGACACAGAAGGGACACCTGCGGCAGCGTGGGTGAACCTTGAACACATCATGCTACGTGCAGAAGCCAGACACAAAAGGCCACATATTGAATGATTCCACTTATAGGAAATGTCCAGAATGGACGGAAAGTAGATTCGTGGTTGCCGGGGGCTGCGGGGGCAGGGGAGGGGAGAATGGGAGTGGCCGCTGGATGGTCTGGGGTTCATTTTGGGGTAAGGAAAATGTTCTGAAATTGATAGTGGGGATGACTGTCCGACTCTGTGAAGATACCGAAAGCCATTGAATTGTACACATTAAATGAGTGTATCTGGGCATGTAAATGACATTTCAGTAAAGCTATTAATAAACAAGTGAGTCAGTAATTGGGATGTTTGGGAAACAGTGAAGCGGTGACCTGAATGACTAACCCTGGGAGCCAGGGATCTACTGTGATCTCTCATACAAGCCTTCAGAGCTTGGTTTTACTCTCTGCATCAACCTATCACGTTGTGCCTTGAAGAAAGCCTGGCTGGGTGAACACAGCCGGTACAAGGCACCGTTCCCAGAGCTCCACCCGGATGAACACAGCCCTTCACAATGGTCCTGTGAACAACATACTATTATCACCTGCGTTGTGCAGATGGGGAAACAGGCCTGGGGCGGTGCACTGAGCTGCCTGAGGTCCCCTAGTTGAGAAGGGGGCAGACCCAGGACTTGAATCCGGGCAGCCTGACACCAGAGCCCAGACTGAACGTCCGCCCTCCCGGGGGCCTGGTGCCATGGGACCTGGGGTCCCCGGATCAGTGGGCGGGGCTTCTACCCTGCCCCTGCCCCCCATGCACACAGCCGAGCGGCCCCACACAAGTTCTTCATCAATCTGAGCCCCAGTTTTCTCACCTGGAGAAGGAGGAGCAACAGTCCTGGCTCCACCACGGGCTGTTGTGAGGATTGGTGACACTGGTCATTCACAAACTTGGAATAAGCTCATGGACGTAAGCAACGCACCTGCCACACCACCCAGCCTGGCAAACGGGGACCCGTGGGGGCTGGCACTTCTCCTCCTGCCCTTCCTGCTGATTGTAAGACTGTAGCCCTGGCCCCTGGGCGCACTAGCCTGGGATATTCTGCCACTGACTGGGTGAACTTAGGAGAGTCGCTAAACTTCCCTCGGACTCAGTTTTCTAATCTGTAAAATAGGGATGGCAGTGGCGCCTACCTCATCCAGTTGATGGCAGGAGCAACCCAGACACAGCCCACAAAGCACTTTCTTAATACATTTAAGTGCTTGGCAGACGTTAGTGTCCTGCTGGCTTTCTCATTTCTTGTACTTATGAGTGTCTAGACACAGAGAGCTTTCCTTGAATGAATGCATCCGTTCTTCACAAGAACCTTATGAAAACTATTATCTCCATTTTACAGATAAGGAAATGTGAGCAGAGGGCTTCCGTAAGTTGCCCAAGGTCACACAGCTGGTGAGCCCGACATTAGGAAGTGTGTCAAGCGAGCAGCAGGGTGGTGGCCTGGAGAGTGTCCAGTGCTGGTTCTGAGACAGACGTGGGCTCAGAAAAGCGCAGCCCACCCACAAGTCCCCCAAACACAGCATGTCCGTCTTCCCCGCCTCCCAGAACTGTCGGCTGCTACGCAGACTTGGACTTCATCGCTGCGCTCTTACCCTGTGTCTCTGTGGACTCTCGTCTTAGCCGATTCCACTTGGATAATGCAGGCCGGTGGGGAAGACCACCAGGGGGTCCTCCCGCGCCCGCCACGCACAGCCCTGCTTGCCAGTTCTGAGGCCCCCAGCCTCGGCCAAGGAAATGAGGGAGAAAGAAGCTTGCTTTCCCACCTTCCCTCCCAACACCAGCGGCTGCATCTAGACCCAGGAGGGTGGTCCAGACTCCTGTCTGCACCTCTAGCCCGGATATCTCTCCTGCATCTATGGGATCAATTTTCCCAAGGAATTGCTTTCTGAATCTGACCTTCAAGAACCATCAATCTCACCAGAAAACCATCACCTGAGCCGCCTGACCCTGCTACCCAGCACTTTTTGGCTCATCCATCAGGAAGCATCATTTAATAATGAACAGAGAGATGGTGCAAGGCCAGGCAGCCCAGGGGGCCTGCCCCTGGCCAGCAGTCCACCGCCAGCCCATCGGGCTGTGCCCCCTCCCCTCCCCCACCCCGTCACAGAATCCCAGGGCTTCAAGGGCCCTTTGGATGCAGCAGGAGCGGCTCCGTAAGAGAGCAGGGTGGGGGCTGGGGAGGGAGGGGGAAAGCTGAGTGCTGAGTCAGCGCTGGATTCAGAGCACACGCTCTGCTCCTGATTTGCTGGGTGACCTTGAGCCAGTCACTTCTTCAGGTCTCAGACCTCTTGTTTGCAAATGGGAGGGGCTGAATTACATCTTAGATTTTTAACTTTTCTGTTTAGTTATTCGTGAGTGCCGAACACACTGTCCGACACCCAGCGGGCCCTCAATCGATAGCTGTTGAGTGAACGGAGGTAGAGGAAGGAGATAAGGCAGAGCGTCTGGCACGGAGGGCCAGCTCAGCGAAGGCCAGGCAGTGTCAGGTGACCGGCCTCAGGGTCTTAGTCTCCTGGTCTGTAAAACTGGGGAATTGATGGTTCCCATGGGACAGGGCTGTTAGAGGATGGGACAGGCTGCCACATGGGGAGTGCTTAGCCCACGGTCGGGCACATAGCGAGTCTTCCATCAATGCCAGCGACGTTGCCATTGCTAATGGCCAACAAGTGACAGAGGTGAGAGCGTGGGGATTCCTGGGAACAAAGATTGGCCTGACCCGGCAGCTCCCAGCTGCTCAGCCTCAAGGGACAGTTCCCCTTATCCTTACTGTCCTGCCAAAACCCCACTCCAGAGCCCCTCAGCACCAACAGCCCCCCAATCAGATGACCCATTCTCCAGGTCCCTGGGGGCCACCACCAGGGGGACACGCCCACTGTCCTCTTAGAGTCCCTTCCCTGAAGAGCCTCCTGTCACTATGGCTGCCAGATTAACAAATAAAAATGTAGGATGCCTGACATTTGAATTTCAGGTAAGCAATGAACAATTTTTTAGTATAAGTACAGGCCCGTCTCGAAGACATCGCAGGCTCACTTCCAGACCAAAAAAGTAACATCGTAATAAAGCAAGTGACATGAATGCTCCGGTTTATCGGCACATAGGAAAGTTCTGTTTACACTATCCTGTCGTCTGTGAGGTGTGCAACAGCGTTTCGTCTCAAAACCCAATGGACGTTCCTTAATTTAAAAAATACTTTATTGTTAAAAAAATGCTAAGCATCATCTGAGCCTTCAGCGGGTCGTAGTAGTAACAGCAAAGACCACAGATCACCCATCCCTGTGACAAACGTAACAGTAATGAAAAAGTTTGAAATGTGGCGAGAATTACCAAAATGTGGCGCAGAGGCGAGCAAATGCTGCTGGGAAGACAGCGCCGACAGACTGCCCGACACAGGCTTGCTGCAAACCTTCAAGTTTCAAAAATGAAGTAACTGTGAAGTTCAGTCCATTTAGTCGGTGAAACGAGGTGAGCCTGCACGTCCCATGAAATATTGGGGACACACTTATACTAAGAAAATGACTTGTTCTTTATCTGAAATTCAAATTTAGCCGGGCATCCTGCATTTTAGCTGGCAGCTGCCACCCTGCTCACACACATGGTGAGTCATGGTCCTCTGGCCTGACCCCTGACCCCTTGCAAGGCCCACCGTGGGGTGCAGCCACTCACCCACCGGAAGCTGGCCCAGCTGCCTGTCCTCCAGAGAGGGGGCCGCAGCTGCCTTCTCCTCTAAGTCGCTAAGTGGTTCCTTTTCCTCGGGTTGATGAGTCCCTAACGAGCCCCAGGGGACCACAACCATTTGGAGGCAGGGCCCGGTCTCACCTCCAGGGGAAGACCGTCCCAGACAACCCAAGTTCTTGGGAAAATGTATTCTGTTCCTCCCAGGAGGAGACTGACGTGTTTCTCCATCCTGTCCACCTGCCGGGCCCGGCTGGGGGCCTGACAGCCTCATGAAGCACCAAGCACGAAGCGGTCGTCAGGACGGCAGGGGCACCAGCCTGTGCCAGGCCCGAGCGTGCCCTGCCCAGCAGGGAGGGGCGGGCAGTGCCTGGGAGCTGCTGGCGGGAGCGCCATCTGGACCCAGGACTGGCACCAGCGCTTCACGAAAATCGTGCACCGGGCCCTCCCCTCCTCAGGGCGAGAGGAGCGGGGTGTTTGGAGCGCCTCCCAGACAGGAGGGCGGAAGAATGTAGGTCAACTCCTGGCTGCCGGGAAGAGTGATGTCATCGCTCCTGGGAAAAGATGGGGACGCAGCGAGTTTGGGTACTGGTGCCGGAGCCAGGGGGGAAGGGCCAGGCTGGCTCCCCCTCAACAGTCAAAGCCGCAGGGATTTAAGGGCACTCAGGGGCCCCTCAGGGTGAGCCTGGGGGCAGCAAGGAGGGCCCAGGGGCCCGGGGCTCTTGGGAATTGATCACCGCTGCCCAGTGTCTCCCCTGCTTTTTTCCCCACTGGTCCGAGCATCATTCCATACGGAGCCTTCAGGGTGTGGATATACACATTCCCGACACCTTAAAGGCTAGAGTTGCTAGAAACAAACTTCTATTTTAAAGCAGCCGGCAGCGTTTTCCCATTTCTCTTGCCGGAGAGAGCATTTATCTTTGGGTAAAGACGGTTCTTTTGTTTCGGGAAAAACATTTCAGTGGGCCGTTGGGTTTATAGGGCAGTGGACTCCGAGCCCACGCTAGCCTGGGAATGTTAGCAGGTGAGGGCGGACATGGGAGGAGAAGGCCGACCTCACACAGGGTGCTCCCCTCACAGAGGGGCTCATGCATCTGGGGTTGGGACCTGGACTGCAGGGAGGAAGGACGTGGCCATGGGTGGGGGCTGGGGGCTCACAGGAGCGGCGCTCAGGGTTTCCCTTCCCAGCCAGCAGGTGGCCGTGGCCAGCGGCTGGACCTCAGGGTCAGCGCTAGCTAAGGGCCATCCTTTGGGGCGTTTGCTTCCTAGATGAGAATTCTCATGGGTTCTCCCCAAGCCTGAATGAAGTTGTGACAGAACCCTGCAGCTGGGGGTGTCAGACCTTCTTTGGGGGATTCAGGGAGCGACTGTGTCCTTGACTGGAGCACAGCAGTGTGGAGAGATTGGAAGCCATCAAAGCAACAAGCAGTGGTCAGGAGAAAAGCCTAGAGAGGCGGCTGCAGCAAGGAGTGACGAGTGATGAACAGGACAGAGCTGGGGGTCGTGGGAAGGGGAGCCTCTAAGACACTGGACTTCTAGCTAATTAGTGGAACTGGGGCAGAGCTGGGGCATTAGAGGGGAGAGGGTGCCTGGATGCTGGAGACCTTGAACTGTCTGGGTCCCAGGGCTGCGAGTCAAGGCCCAAGACCCCGAGAAGAGGGGGGCGGAGGGCAGAGCTGCCGGGCCGCAGGTCTGCATGGCCTTGGCCGCCTGCCGTGACCTGGCTTTCTCAGGGTAATGTGGATAAATGCCGGCTGGTGCGCCTCCTGGAATGCAATCAGGCCAGCAATCGAGTTCATTGGCCAAATCAGATTTGGGCTTCTGTGCGAAGTCCTTTTTATATTAAGTGCTTTAACATACATCACCTCCTCCGGTCTATTGATAAATCCTATTATCCATTATAAAGCCAGAGGCAGCTTCCCAGGGAACAGGCTGGAGGCTGCTGGAGGGGGTTGCTGACGGGCTCCGGGGAGGGTGGCCTGGGGGTGATATGGTGGGTATGGCCAGGCCTGGGAAGGCACCCCACCCAGGCTGATCAGGCTGGTTGACTAAAGCAAGATCCCTGTGGGAGGTCCCAACACCCAGGCGGTGGGCAGGCAAAGGTGAGGAGGGCTGGGTGTGATGGTGGAAGAGGGAAAGCAACGGGGTGGGTGTCTGTAAGCTGTGCACGTGTGTGCGTGCGTGGCTCTACAGCTATGACGATGCAGTGGCACCCCTGTGCCCCTCGAAGGCCAGAGAAGGGGATGGAGAGGGTGGCTCCCCAGATCCAGCCTTTGGGAGCCCCAGAGAGGCGTTCTCCCAGCCAAGCCCTGAGGAATGGGGAGTTCGCCACACAGGAGGGGTGGGGACGGCCAGGTTGTGTTCCAGGCAGAAAGAGCAGCCCAGAGGCAAGTCGGAGGGACCCAGCATCTGGGGCGTGGGCCGTGATGCAGGGCTGATCTTTGAGGACTAAGAGAAGGTGAAAGGAAGAGTCTGTGGTCCACGTGAACAGAGTTACCATGTAGCCCTGATTCTAAGGTCAACCAGAAGCTGCTGAAGGGTATTGTTCAGGGAAGTGACGTGACTGGGTCTGCGTTTGGGGAAAAACCTCTGCACGGAAGGGGCAAGGCTGAAGGGGTCAAGGCCAACTCCTGATGTGGCGTGTGCCCCTCTCTGGGGCACAGGGCTGGCGATAGGGTCCGTATGGGAACCTGCTCAGGCTGAGGGAGTGGGATGGGAGGGGTCGGGGGGAACCCAGAGGTGGGTTTTTTCCCAGAGAGTAGGAAGAGGCAACTCCAAATGGGGGAGAGGCACAGGACTCCCCAAGGCCAGGGCAGCCCAGCCAAGACCCCTGGTTGAGCCTGGGATCCTGCAGAAGCCCCAGCTCATCCTCGGTGAGACCGGGTGCAAGGCGTGTGATGTATATGCAACTGGTGCTTGTGGAAATGGGTTCATGCGTGTAGGTGGGGCAGGTAGGGGTGTGTGGCCCAGAGCAGGTACATATCAGGGAGCACGTGCGAATCTAAAACGTGCTTGCTATGGGTGGCACGCCAGCGAGCCTTCAAAATGACCCACTCCAGGCTCCCTCGGTTGAGGGGTAGGGAGTGGCCGCCCGACCAAGGGCAGGAACAGAACAAGACCTGGAAATTAGTCTGGAGTTGATCTGCCTCTTCCCCAGTCTGATTTCCCCTCTCCAGCCCTGTCTGTCCTGCCCATGCCTCATTAGCCCCAGTTACAGCTGATCAGGTCCTGCAAACTTGCCAAGCAGTGGGCAGGCACAAGCTGCCTGGTCCTCCGGGTTGGCCCGCGAGGCACTGGGCTGTGCAGGCGTACATGCCCTGATATGCTGTTAGCAGTTCTCTGTCTAAGATGTTAAGATATGGTTCTTTTTCCTGCCCACCTACTGACTAATGAAGGGGGCTGGGCAGAGAGCCACACAGGAGCTGAGATCCAGGGGTTCAGTTTGGCTGGAGAGGGACCTCCAAGTGAGCAATGTCCCAGTGGAAACGGGGTTCTGTTCAGGTGACTCAATACTGACTCCTTACAAATAACAAGGGCTCCCATTTCCCGAGCACCTGCTGCGCATTGGGTCTTCAGCTGACCCACGAGCTGTCAGACAGTCCTCACGACAGTAGGATCCCATTTCACAGATGGGGAGTCTGAGGTTTGGGGAAACTGAAGAGACTTGCCCTGGGCCATAAACCAACCAACGAAAGAGCCTGAATTCAAAGGCAGGCTTCTCTTGGACACCAAGACATGCTGCTTCCATCCGTTACAAAGAGACCTCCTGGAACCCCGAGGATGGCTACCCTTCCTTGCCGGGACTGACACGAGGTCCTTAGAAGTGGCCTAAATGTTAAATCTGCCGGCCTGCACCTGCCCTCTTCTCCTTACACATGGTGGGAGGCTCCCTCCACCCTCTCAGGGTGTCTGCCCCACGCGGACCGCTCTCTCCCACTGCCCCTCCTCTCCGCTCTCCCAGCAGCAGCATCAGAGCCCAGCGTGCTGCGGTGCCCCCCCTGCCTCCCCCAAACTCCCCGCCCGCTCACGTCCCATTGCCCTGCTCCTTTTCAGGGTCAAACTTCTTAAAACCTTATCAACATCACTTTTTTTCCCCCTCATTCATTCTTTTAACATTTTTTTTTTGGTGTGTGTTCACCCTGGAATCCACCCAAGATAGCCTTCGTCCCCAACTCCCCCAGATCTGCTTTCTCGAGGTCACCTTTGACCTCGTGTTGCCTTCACTGTCCACCTTCCCAGGGCTCCACCCCAGCCAGCACTGCCCTCATCCTCCCCCTCTTTCTGAGGCTCTGGCAATTTCTTCCCATGGCCTAGGGGGTCAGCTCCTGGTGCCCAGTCTTGCCTGCTCTTCAGACTTGGATGTCCACAAGGGCCCCTCACAACAACAGGTCCAAACAGAACTCTGTCTTCCTCTGGGGCACAGCCGCTGGGGAACACCGTTCTGCAGTTTCTTATAAAGTCAGACACACTTATCACGTGACCCTGCAATTCCACAGCAGGGTATTTACTCAAGAGAAGTGAAAATGTATGCTCACCCAAGACCCTTACATGACTGTTCAGAGCAGCTCTTTTCATGGTGGCGCCAAACTGGAAGCAGCAGGTAAATGGACGGAACCTTGGTGCCTCCAGCACCTGGGTGGGATGCTGCTCAGCAGTAAAAAGGACCATGCTCGACGCCACAACATGAACACCTCAAGGGCACTGGGCTGAGCACAGGAAGCCGCTTACATGCTGCCCAACTCCATTTGTAAGACTTTTTCAATGAGACAAAACTGCAGTGACAGAGAGAGATCAGTGTTGGCTGGGGGCTGGGGGCAGAGGGTGTGGCCACGAGGGGGAGTCTGTGGGGAGATGGGCTGTTCTTGCTGTGTCTTGACTGTGGTGATGGTCACATGAATCTACATGGGTTAAAATTCATAAGACTCTCCCCTCAAAGGTCAATCTTACCATATGATAATATACAAAATGTAAAAATGTAAAAAAAAATTTCTTCCAGCAACTTCTTCCCCTCATGAGTTGTCCCCATTTGACTAGGAACAATCTCCACACACCCAGTGTCTCAAGCCAGAATCCTGGGAGTCCCCTGGATGTCTCCTGCTCCCTGCCAGCCACTCCATCCACTCCATTGCCACCTCCAGGTGGCCCTCAGCTCCCACCTCCACCTCTAGAACCCGGCCCAGGCTGTTGCTGGTCTTAGAAACACCTGCCTGGTCTCTCTGCTGCCCCCAGATAGCCCTCCCAACTCAAGTGTCCAAGCATCAGAAATCAGATCACGTTACTTCCCTGCCTAAAATCCTGCAATGGCTTTCCCTGAACTTAGAATAAAACCAGCTCCCCCTCAAGACGGCAGGACTGGTACCACCTGGCCCTCTACCCGCCTGCTCTCGGGGCACTCACACATAGCCGCAACGCATTAAGCCTTTGGAAGGCACCACCCGTGGGTTGAACACAGGGCCTTTGCACCTGCTGATCCCCTGCTATTAATGCTCCTGCACCTGCTCCCACTGACCCTTGCACCTTCAAAGCTGCCTCCTGGGAGGGCTTCCGCCCCACCTGGAACCTGGTGTCAGGTCAGTCCTCCCAGCCCCTTTCTCTAAATTCCCCTCCGTTTGTTACCTTCCTAGCACCTTTAGGTACCTGTGGTGGTTTGGTTTGTTTATTCCTATCTCCCTACTAGACTGTAAACCCCCTGGGGCTCTTGGATCTGCAGCACCTGGCTGTGTCAGACACAGAAGGTACCCAGCAGAGGTTGAACTGTGTCCCCTCCCCCAAGTGATACATTGAAGTTCTAACCCGCGGTGCCTGTGATTGTGACCTGATAGAGAAATAGGGTCTTGCAGATGTGATTAAGATATGAATTAAAAGGAGGCGATCCTGGACTAGGGTGAGCCTTTGGTCCAGTATGACCGCTGTCCTTCTAAGAAGAAGAAATCCAGGGAGAACTGTAGAGTCAGAGACACAGAGAGAGGACGACACGAGAAGACAGAAGCAGGGATGGGTGATGCACCCACAGCCAGAGAATGCCAAAGACGCTGGCTACGCCCAGGAGAGCAGATTCTCCCCCGGAGTTCCCAGAGAGAGCATGGCCCTGCCCACACCTTGACTTCAGACTTCAAGCCTCCAGCACTGCAAGATGATAAATGTCTGTTGTTTAAGCCCACCTAGTTTGTGGTACTTGGTTACAGCAGCCGTAGGAAAGTGACAAATACAAGTGCCCATTAAATATACTTGTTGAATGAGTTACTGTGGTAGTGACGAAACCCTCAGAAGGAAATGCTTCCCACTCAGCGAGAGAAAGGGGGGTCCTGGCTCCCCCAGCACCGTTGGAAGGCACTGCTGTCAGTGATTCCATCCCTAACTCACTGGCAGGACTTCCCACATCTTCTGCACCCCAGCCAAACCCAGGAACCCCCTCCTGGTGGGGCCACACCTGGTAGGTGAGCAGCCCAGGGCTCCCAGAGGAGCCTGCCGAAGTGCCGCCTGAGCCCCCGGCCACACTTGGCAGTGGACACCCCTCCCCACGTCTTCAGCACAGCTCTGCCCACCCACTCCCCTGCAGAAAATAGTTTGTTCATTCCTCAAAAAACTAAGCATAGAATTACCACATCATGCAGCAGTTCCACTCCTGGGGAGAGAGCCAGAGGAATTGAAAGGGGGGACTTGAATAGAGGTTTGTGCATGCATGTTCCTAGGAGATTCACATGATTCCATTTCTCAGCGGACAACAGTATAGTTTTCAACTGTGCATGTCCCATCGTTGGTGGGAGCAGGAAACTTAGCAGCTGTAAACTGCGCCCAACAAAATCTCCGTCCCTAATGAGCTGGGATCACATATGTTGGACTGAAAAAGTAAAAAGGAAGACACAAAACCATCCCTCCAGACATTCTGGGATCAGGCACCACCTTGGAAATGGAATGAAAAGTGGGGCCCACAGCCGGGCCGACCGCACATCCGCACAGCACTTAACATGAATTTCTGGGAGTCCCGGATCCTGAAGTCCACCCTCCCGAAAGCCCGTGTGCCCCGTAGAAGGACCTCCAGGATGTGCCCAGCACTTACTGCAGGCTCACCACGGCCTGGCCGCGGCTCTGAACGCTCTTCGTGGGTTATCTCATTTAAACCCCCTGGCTACTGCCTGCGTTTTATGGAAGTGGGAAAGGAGGCACAGAGAAGTTAAGAAACTTGCCCAGGGTGGCAGCTGAGCCGGGATTTGCACCTGGACAGTCTGACATGGAAGGCTCTACCCATTTCTTATTCTTCTTTTGTGTGTCTCTCTGTGTTAAAATACACCAAAACTCACTATTTTGCCACTTTAAAGTGTATAGTTCAGTGGCATTAAGTACGTTCGCATTATTGTGCAACTGCCATCAATAGTCCTTTCCCAGAAGTTTTACATCACCCCAAACAGAAACTCTACATCCACTAAAGGAATCCCTCCACCCTGCCCCGCCCCAGCCCTGGTGGCCTTATCCTACTTTCGGTCTCTCTGAATCTTGCCTTCTCTAGGTGACTCACATGTGTGACGCACACAGTATTTGCCCTTTTGTGTCTAGTTTATTTCACTTGGCGTGAAGTCCACAAGGTCCATCTGAGTTGTAGCTATTTGGCTATTGTAAGTAATGCTGCTACAAGCATAGGGGTACCCATATCTACTCAAGTCCCCAGTTCCGATCCCTCTGGGTCTCTCCCCAGGAGTGGAACTGCTGGATGACATGGTAATTCTATGCTTAGTTTTTTGAGGAACCGACAAACTATCTTCCGCAGCAGCCGCACCATTTTGCATTCCTACCATAGTGCACAAGGGTTCCCGCTTCCCCACATCCTCACCAGCACTTGTTTACTGTCTTCTGACAGTTCATTTTCTGGTTTTTTGACAATCGTCACCCCAATGAGGTACATCCATCAATTTCTTTTTTTTAATTTTAATCTTTTTTAAGTTGAAGTTTAGTCAGTTTGCAATGTTGTGTCAATTTCTATTATACAGCATAATATTGCAGCCGTATGTGTACATACACATATTCCTTTTCATACTCTTTTCCATTATAGGTTACTGTAAGATAGTGAATTTAGTTCCTTGTGCTCTACAGTATAAACTTGTTCTGTATCTATTTTATATATAGTAGTTATTATCTGCGAATCTCGAACTCCCAATTTATCCCTTCCCCCCTCCGTCCCCCCACCCCATAACCATAAGTTTGTTCTCTCTGTCTGAGTCTGTATCTATTTTGTAAAGAAGTTCATTTGTGTCTTTTTTTTTAAATATTCCACATATGAGTGATATCACATGGTATTTTTCTTTCTCTTCCTGGCTTATTTCACTTAGAATGACAATCTCCAGGTCCATCGATGTTGCTGCAAATGGCATTATTTTATCCTTTTATCCTTTCTCATGGCTGAGTAGTGTTCCATTGTATAAATATACCACAACTTCTTTATCCATTCAACATCTATCTATTTTTTAACCTCCAAGCTTCAGTTTCCTCATCTGCAAACTGGGGACAATGACACTCATGGGGCAGGACTCAATGTAGAAACACACATAAGGGACTTAGAAAGCCACTGGGCCTGTGAGAACTGTTCAGTAATGACAATTAATATGACTGAAGGAGGAAGCCCCGCCCCCCAACCACGGGTGAGGATGGCAGAGCTACAGGGGCCAGTGTGGGCAGAGTCACATCACACCCTTCCTTTTCGCTCATGTTTCCCGTGGAACAGCGGAGGAAGAGACCAGGAGGAGGGCTGAGCACGTAAGCACCATGAGTGCGAAGGCCTCTGCTCTCTCTGCTCCCCGCCCCCTCCCGCTGCCCACCACACACATGTGCCCAAAGCCTTCTTCCCTCCTGTGGTTTCTATTCTCGTCCTAAGTTCCGTCCATCTCCAGTTACCGGGGAATCAATAGGAACAAGACGTTTATGGAAGAAGACGAGAAAGCAAGAAAGGGGTGGGGGTGGGGCAAGGAAGGAGAAAACCAGGCCAGTGTTGGCCAGCCCAGGGTGAGAAGCCAGAACCCAGCAGAGTCTGGGGAAGCCGGTGGGCTGACCTAGGCCAAGGTCAGAGATGCCACCTGGGTCTTCTGCCTCGCCAAGGGCTTCCTGGGTAAAATGGCATGAGGATGTCATGCCTGACGCTTAAAACTCACCACATTTTAAACCTGTATCTGTAGTTCCTTCACTTAATCAGCGGTGAATGGATCGGGTGCACAGGACCTTCACCTGACGCACGGGACCTCTCTCCATCATCTCCCACAAACACCACCCTGCTTGACTTGAATACCTCCGGGAACGGAGAGCTCACTCTTCCTTTCCTGTCTCTGGCTGGCTAAGACCCAGCTGGACTGCTTCCTTGGAGTCTCCATGGGTTTTCTGGGTGGGGAACTTTGCCCCTGGGCAGGGCCTGGGGATGAGATGGTCACCTCCCCTTCTCTCTGTCCCAGACCCAGAGTCAGCAGGATTGGCAAGGCTGCTTACCCAGATCCCAGG